>NC_057012.1:6206579-6265430 GCF_000002595.2 Chlamydomonas reinhardtii
GGGGAGGAGGGGGAGGAAGTGCCCACGTCCACGGGGGGTGCATGTCGCATTCCGGGAACCAGGGCTGGAAACGACATGGCTGGGCGGGAGGTGGGACACGGCGAGGGCCGGGCCGGCAGGCAGGGAGGCCGCACCGGCTCGAGCGGCGGTTAGGGGAGTCGGGGGGGAGGGGGCGTGGCGAAGCGTCGACCGCCTGCGGGCTGCGGTCGGCCGACAGGGGGCGGGGGGGGGGTCATGGAGCTCGCATGGTCACCGCTGGCACAGGAAGCGGGAGCGGGTGGGCGGCGGCGGCTGATGTCATTGGGGTCGAGGATCCTGACGGCACCCCTTCCCTTCCACCATCTCTCTCCCTGTACCTCGCTACGCCTTCACTTCTTAAGCTAAGTTCATGAATCTAACCCCCCTGGCGACGGCCCGCAGGTGTGGTGGGCGAGCAGAAGACCAAGCCCACCCAGCACAGCGTGCAGGTGCTTCGCTCGCTGGGCATCACTCCCACGCTCATCGCCTGCCGCTCCCAGGAGCCGCTGGAGGAGAGCGTGCGGACAAAGCTGGTGAGCGCGGCGGCGGCGGCGGAAGAGAGGAAGAGAGGGAGAGAGGGGTTGTGTGGATGTATGCATGCGCTATGTTCGGGAGGAGCTGGGGGTATGGTGTTTGCGTTGTTTGTGTGCTGTTTGCGTGTTTGCGTTTCTGTGTGAGAGTGGAGAAGGAAGACTGATGATGGGCGATGGTTGGGGCCTGTTTTTGTTGGGGCATGGGTTGAGTGGCGCGAGACACCGCTACACCAACCATACACTGCTCCCTGCTCCCCACCTGTCCCTCCTGTTTGCCCATCTCTGCCCCACCCCCGCCCCTGCTCTGCCCCTACCCCTCCACAGGCTCTGTTCTGCAACGTGCCCGAGGGCTGTGTGCTGTCGCTGCACGACGTGTCCAACATCTGGCGCGTGCCGCTGCTGATGCAGGAGCAGGTAGGGGGGGGGCGTGTGTGGGTTTTTGGGGTAGGAGGGAGGAAGGAGGGGAGGGAGGAGGGGGAGGGAGGAGTGGAGGGAGGAGGGGAGGGAGGAGAGGGGAGGAGAGGGACGAGGGAGGGGGGGAGCAGAGGGGAGGAGAGGGAAGGAGAGGAAAGGAGAGGGGAGGGAAGGGGAGGGGAGGAGAGGGGGAAGAGGGGGCGTGTGGTGCAAGGAGGCAAAGCTAGGGTATGCTCGGAAGGAGGCGAGAGGACGGGGGACATCGGGCCGGGCCTTGAACCTGCTCCGGTCTGCTTTGTACGCAAACACCAGCACATCCCGCCCCTCGACCCCGATCGACACCACCCACTCGTCATCCCCCCTCTCCGCCAGAATGTGCACCATCTGCTGTGCACCAAGCTGGGTCTGACGGCGGCTGACAAGCTGGACCTGTCGGTGTGGAAGGCCAACCTGGCGGACCGCTGGGACTCGCTCACGGAGCCGGTCAAGATCACGCTCATTGGTGAGAGGGAGAGGGAGGCAAGGGGGGGCAAGGGGTGGAGTAGGGGGTGGGGGGCAGGGGGTGGGGGTGGGGTGGAGTAGCCGTCTCTGAAAGAGCGGGTGGCGGTGGCCGGCCGTGGGGTTATAGAAGTGCAAAGCGGGGTGCAGGGTGTCCGACCGTGTTGTGTTGCCGGGGCTACCACAACCCACACCATAACACAATGTCATACCCCTCCCCTCTCCCCCTCTCCCCTGCACCTGCCTACGACTCACTTCTTAATTAATCATGAATGTAACTCCCCCTTACCTAGTCATGAATGTAAAACTCCCCTACAACGCTTCTGCTGCTGCTACTGTTCCTGGCTGCGCCTTCACTTCTTTAGTACCGTAATCATGAATGCAAACCCCTCCCTCTTTCCCTCTCTCCCTCTTTCCCCTCCTCCCCCGCGGCAGGCAAGTACACCAACCTGTCTGACGCCTACCTGTCAGTGCTCAAGTCGCTGCAGCACGCCTGCATGGAGGCGCGCGTGCGGCTGCAGCTTGAGTGGGTGGAGGCGGCCAGCCTGGAGCCGGAGAGCAAGGCGGCGGACGCGGCCCTGTACGAGGCCAGGTGAGGGGGTGGGGACGAGTGGGCTGAATGTGCGTGTGTGGGTCTGAGTGTGTGGGTGCGTGTGTGTGTGTGTGGGTCTGTATCTCTGTGGGCGCGTGTTTCAGGGCTTAGAGCGGCGGTTGTGTCATACTCAAGCACGCTACCTACCGAACACGCCCGCAACCCCGCCCACCCACCCCACGCACTCTCCCCCTCCCACTCTTCTCCCCTCCGCGTCTGCTATACTGCTGTACCTGACCGCGCCTTCACTTCTAATATGCCAATGAATGTAACCCTCCCTCCCTCCCACTCTCCTCCCTTCCCTCTAATTAATCATGAATGTAATCCCCCCTCCCCAGCTGGCGCAAGTTGCACGAGGCCGACGGCATTCTGGTGCCCGGCGGCTTTGGCAACCGCGGCGTGGAGGGCAAGATCCTGGCTGCCAACTACGCCCGCCTCAACAAGAAGCCCTACCTGGGCATTTGCCTGGGGATGCAGGTGGGAGCGCCTGGCGACGGGCCAGCCCCCGGGATGAGGAGGGTTACGGCGTGGGGTTACGGGGGGTTGCAAGGAGGTTTGGAAAAGCGGGGCGGGGAGGCTGTAGATGCCGGCCCGAATCGAGGTGGGGGGAGGGCGGGTCACGCGGGACCCAAACCTTGAGCGCGCTGCGGGGCTGCACTGCACTTTGCAACTTAGGATTGGGAGGAGGGGCTTGGAGTAGGGTAGCACCCGGGTCCACGCCAAGTACTGTGGGGTGGGCGGGGTTTAGTTCATTGCTTTCCCAAGTAAACCCAAGACCTAGCAGCGGCCCACAGAGCGCGAAGGGGGCTTGTTTGGCCACCAGGGTGTGTATCGTTTCCCATGTCCATTCTTCTTAAACTCCTCCCTCACCTCTCCCTCTTTTCTCTCCCTCTTTCTCCCAACCACACAGATTGCGGTGATTGAGTTTGCGCGCAACGTGCTTGGCCTCAAGGAGGCCAACTCCACCGAGTTCGCGCCCGCCTGCCCGCACCCCGCCGTGGTGTTCATGCCCGAGATCTCCACCACACACCTGGGCGGCACTATGCGCCTGGGTGAGTTGTGGGGGAGGGTTTGGGTGGTTGGGTTTACTGTTCTGTGCTTGGTCTGGGGCTGGGGCTGGGGCTGTAAAGTGGGGCCGCAAGGCTGTGACTGTAAACCGAAGGGGAAGAGGGCACCGCAGTGTGCGGCACCTCATTTTGTTAACCGCGAACTCCCATGTTGCTCCTCCCATCACCACTTAACGCCGCACCCTACGCCTTCACTTCTGAACATTCATGAATGCAAACGCATTCACCCGTCGCCTCTTCACCCACCCACCCACCCAGACCCTCACCCACACCCACACCCATCTACCCTCCTCAGGCGGCCGGCGCACGGTGCTCCAGACCATGAACTGCATGAGCGCCAAGCTGTACCAGCAGGAGCAGTTCATAGACGAGCGCCACAGGCACAGGTGGGCGCAGGCGGGCGGGCTGTGTAGGGGTGGTGAGGGTCGTGAGGGTGGTGTGTGGGGGGAGGGCCAAGGCCTTGGGGAGGGGCGGGTAGTGGGGTGGGGGGTGGGGGTTGGGGGGTGGCGTGTGGGCCTACCCATCCTCCGGCGTAGGCGCTGCCGTACGCCGCTGCCGCGGCGCGCCGATGCTCCCACACGCCTGCAAGTTGGTTCTCTGGTGCCCCTGGCGTTTGCACATTATCACGTGTTCTCACTCGGGTTCTCACACACACACACACACACACACACACACACACACACACACACACACACACACACACACACACACACACACACACGCGCACATCCCACCATTTCCCCAAACTCTCTCACGCCTTCCCGCCCCTTCCCGCCCTTCCTCGCCCCCCACACACGCTTAGGTACGAGGTGAACCCGGACCTGGTGCCCAAGCTGGAGGAGGCGGGTCTGCTGTTCGTGGGGCGGGACGAGACCGGCGAGCGCATGGAGATCCTGGAGCTCAGCCAGCAGCCGGTGAGGGAGCGGAGGGGGGGGGGCAGAAGCACTGGTAGGGGGGATGGTATCCAGCAAGCTCGCTTACCACGCGGCCAAGTCACTCGGGTCGCTACGCCGCGCCTTCCCTGCCCCCTGCGTCTGCTGTGCCGCTGCGCCTGGCTACCACTTGATTTCTTCATGGATCATCAACGGAACCTTCTCCCCAATTCCCCTGCTTGTATCCCGTTCCCAATGTCTTAACCTTGCACTCCCCCTCCCACCCACTCTCCCTTCCCCCCGGCCTCCCCCCCGCCCCCCTCCCGCCAGTCCGACCACCCCTACTACGTGGCGGCCCAGTTCCACCCCGAGTTCAAGTCGCGGCCCGGCAAGCCCTCGCCGCTGTTCCTGGGCTTCATCCTGGCCTCCGCCAAGAGGCTGGACTCCTACCTGCGGTGAGGCAGCAGCGGAGGAGGGGGAGGGGGAGGAGGGGGAGAGGAGCGGAGGAGGAGGAGGGGGAGGAGGAGGAGGGCGGAGGAGGAGAGGAAGGGGAGAGGGGATGGGATTGGCTTCAGCGTCTCCCGGACCCAGGAAGAAACCCCCGGCGGAAGGGTGACTAGGGTCCCAGCGGTGGGAGTGGATCGCCGTCCCTTACGAAAGTTTCTCAACCTACCGCGTCACCTGCGCCCCCCGCCTGAAACCTGTGTTTGTGTTTTATTTCTGTGTCGCGTGTACAAAAGCAGGTCTCGCGACTTCCCTCGCTCACCAG
The DNA here is from genome assembly GCF_000002595.2 of Chlamydomonas reinhardtii. NCBI lineage: Eukaryota > Viridiplantae > Chlorophyta > Chlorophyceae > Chlamydomonadales > Chlamydomonadaceae > Chlamydomonas > Chlamydomonas reinhardtii. The sequence goes on from NC_057012.1 coordinate 6,211,343, forward strand.
CCAAGTCGCTGGCGGGCTCCATGGGCAATCTGGCCGTGGAGGCCTCCCCCGCCAAGGCCCCCGCCACCGCCAACTGAGCGCTGCAGCGGGGTGACGCTACTGCCGCTATTGCCGTTACTGCTGCGGGGGCTGCTACTGCTGCTGCTGTGGAGGCTGCTACTGCTACTGCTGCGAGATTTGGAGCAGCTACTGCAGCTACTGGTGCTGCTGCTGCTGCTGCGGGGGTGGAGGGTGCGGCGGCTGCAATCTCCGGAATGGCTGCAACCTCCGCGGCGGCTGCGGCCGAAGGCGCCGGTAGGGGTGTCAAGGGAGCGGCGGCTGTGGATGCCGGCGCGGCTGTGAATGCGGCTGTGGATGATGTGGCTGCGATTGGGGCTGCGGCGGCTGCGGATGCGTGTGGGTGTGCGCAGGGCCTCCGGGCTAGGCCACGTGCGTCAGTAACAGCGGCCGTGGCGGCGGCGATGGTGGTAGCGACGGCAGCGATGGCTCGGCGTGCTTCTTTGCGGGGGCAATAGGCAGTGAGCAGCTCTGCCGCGCGTTGTGTGTGTGGGCGCGGCAAAGAATAACAACTTCGGGCAGCGGGGCTGCGGCTTCTGGTTCTGTGGCGGCTGCTGGTGCGGCTGTGTGGCAGTGTGGCTGGGGGCTGGGGCGACTGTGGCTGCGCGTGCGCGTGCTGTGGGTTGGGGGGGGGGGCGAGCGCGCGGTATGCTCTGCAGGACGGCTGTGGCGGCCAAGGCCGCGTGCATGTCGGGGGGTGGGCGGGGTGTTTTCGCGCGTCTACAGTGGTGGTGGGATTTGATCTTGTCCTGGTTGGCCTGACATGGGACTTTCTTGTCCTGACGTGTGTGACACTGGCGACTGGCTAGGTAGGTGACGCAGACATAGCTTTTTACTTCCTGCCGCAGGTAGGCGGGTTTTGACCGATGACCGTATTGCACTGACGCTGACACGCCGAGGAGGAAGCGACACAGATGGGGCGTACTCAATGTTCAACATGTAGGATGGCCGGGATGGAGGTAGAGGAGGCAGATCAGACGTATGACAGCGAGGGCAACAGAGTTTGCGAAGGGTGCGGCGCACGTGTTGAGTCTGCACTGCGTCGGACAGAAACCTGATGAGCGCACAGGCTGGGGCGCTGTGCAGGAGTAGGGGGCACCCGCGGGCTGGGGCGCTGGGCATGTGTCGAGGTCCCTCTTCGCGCGTGCGTCAAAGTAATGCATGGAATGAGATGGGCGCGGTGCTTCAGAGGTGGTGCGTGATGGCGGTGAAGCTTCGCCCAAGTTCCCTTAATCGGCGGAGTCCGCTGGTGTAATAATGAAATGGATTCATGAGTAAAGAGGGCAGCGGCCTGCAACGGTGCAACCGCGGGGCCGCTTGGGGGATGTGCGGACGGGTCTGAGCTCCCATGGCGGCTCGATGGGGAAACCTGGCCGGACTGACAGCAACATGGCACGGCAGCCCAAATCCCCCATCAAAGAGGGGCCGATGTGAATTCTACAGGGACATCCGGGCCTAAGCCGCCTAACCATTACAACGTTATTCGGCGCGCCAGTTGGCTCGCGCGCAGTTCGTCAACCGTCGGTGAGAGCTGGGTGGGAATGCGGCTGCTTGGCAGCGCATAGAAATCACAGGCGGCATGTTTTTTGCAATCCCATGTTTCATACGCGACCAAGGGAGACCAGACAATATCAGGTGAACACACATAGGCCACTATGCAGGTCGACGAAATTGCACACGACGAACTTCCGGTGTAGCAGCGTTGCCTCTGCGTTTGCCCTGACCCGCCTTGTGGGATTTGTGGGCCGGGACTTGGGCCGGGATTCTAGCCATCACACTCCGGACTATGCTTCTCACCAACCTCTGCACTTGCTGCCGTATTCAATTGCCTCTGAGTATGACACCTATCCAGAGGCCGTCGGGAAACCATGGGGCCCGCCCTCCCATTCACACAGAACACAACAAGTCCCTGCCTCCTGCTATCGATCTATCTGCCGACCTCCCCATTATTCCTGCCGAGGCTTGCTAGCATTCCAAGATGACGACGGGCCCTGGATCCGCCGCGCCCACCAGCAGCTGCCACACGCCCAGGTCCAGATCCAACAGCCGCCGCACCCGGCGGTCCAGGCCATCCCCCCCACTGAGCCGCCGCAGCCGCTGCTGTGATGATGCGTCCCGTGCTGCGGCTGCTGCGGCTGCTGCTGCGGAGGTGCGCAGCAGGCCACTGGGGCCGCTGCTGGGGCCGCTGCTGCTGCTGCTGCGGGTGCTGCTGGGGCCACCCTGCTGCGCACCGCCGCTCGTCGCGGATGAGCCACGCGCACTCTCACCCTCTGCGCCCTCTCCGCAGCCACCACCACCAGCAACAGCACCACCACCACCACCACCACCACCACCAGCAACAGCAGCAGCAGCACTGGAGGCACAGCTGCTGCTGGGAGGGCGCTGCTGCTGCTGCTGCTGCTGCTGCTCTGAGCGCTTCCACATCTCCATGAGGACCTGAACAAACACACACACATACACACACCCTCGTAAATACAGCTGTCAGCAGCTAACGTGCGAACGGCGGTGCAGCATGCAATGGCAGACAGGCGTACGGACATGGATTGAGGAGCAGCGGGTTTACAGGGGGCGTGGCCGCATAATGACGCCGTACCCCATACAGTGGACATGTGTGTGGTGTGGCTCGCCCCCCCGCCCCCCCCCCACCCCCCACCTGCCGCCCCGATCGCTTCCCTCGCCAGTTCCATCCCAGCACACACACACACACCCACACCCACGGCCCCGCCAGCCCGCACAACGGCACCGCACCACGGCACCACCCCACGGCCCCGCCCCTAACACAATTAAAGACCACACAAGTATGGTTGCACCACGCCGCGCACACGTGCACGCACCAGCAGTGCAGACATCTCGACTGTCTTGCGCGCCGTTGTGTGCTTCTCCATCCCGGGCAGTTCTAGCGCCGCGGGCACGTGGGCTGGGATGACCACTGCTGTGAACGGCGGCGGGGGCGGGTTGCCTGTTGTCGCCATGCTGGCGGCGGCGGCGGTGGGTGCAGCAGGCAGCCTCAGCACGCGCCGGGACAGTGTCCTCATGCCCACTGCTGCAGTTGTAGCTGCAGCGCCGCCGCCACCACCACCATCCGTGGCAGCAGCTGCAGCAACGGCAGCGACAGAAGTGGCGGCAGCGGTGGCCTGCGCTGCTTTTGCTGCTGCTTCTGCTGCCGCTGCCTCGCGCGCGCCCGCCGCTGCGGCGTTGGCCACCGCTGCGTTGGCTGCTGCTGCGTTGGCTGCAGCCGCAAGGTCGCGGGCGTCCGCTGCCGAGCGGCACTTCAGCACGACCGCCCCTGCACACGCCACGCTGACGTAGGCAAAGCGCTCGTGCAGGTGGCGGCTGTACCGGCCGCCGCTGCCGCCATCGCCGTCGCCGTCGCCGCCATCGCTGCTGCCGCCGCCGCCATCGCTGCTGCCGCCGCCGCCACCGCCGCCGCCGCCACCATCGTCACCGCCGCCGCCGCCGCCGCCGCCGCCAGCAGTCTTGGCCCCGGCGGCGGCGATAGCTGCGGCCCCGGCCCCGGCCCCGGCCCCGGCCCCGGCCCCGGCCCCGGCCCCGGCTCCAGCCCCGGCTCTGGCTCCGGTGGCTGTGGCAGTGGCTCCGGCCGCGGCGGCACCCCCCAGCCAGCTGTCAAGCCAGTGGGCCAGCGCAGCGGCCGTGTGGCTGTAGTAGTTGTGCGTGCCGCCCGCAGCAGCTGGGGCAGGCGGCGCCGGCACGGCGCCACACAGCAGCACCAGGCTTTGGTCGTCGTCTTCTGCGTCGTCGTCATCGTCGTCACTGCTGCTGCTGCCCTCACCACCCATGCCGCCGTCGCCCTGCAGCCCTGCCTCTGCCTCAGCAGCCTCCTCCTCCACTGCTGCTGTTACATCTGCCCCGGGGCCGCCGCCGCCGCCGCCGCCGCCGCCGCCGCCGCCATCGTCGTGGCCATCGTCGCGGCCGCAGCAGTGGCGGTGTGCCTGGTGGTGTTGGACCGCCAGCAGCTGCAGCCTCGCCACCGCCTCCCTCAACACATCCTCCGCGCTCGCGCTCTCCAGCTCCAGTAGTCCCTGCGTCCCCGGCCCCAGCCCCAGCCCCTGAGGCTCCTGCTGCACCTGCGGCCCCTGCGGCCCTAGCCTGAACCCTGCCGGCTCGGGAACCCGCGAGGAGGCTTCGGGAGCATGCGCCGCCTCGGGGGAATGAGGCGGAGGCGGCGGCGCCAGCCGCGGCAGCGGCGGCAGTGGCGGCAGCGGCGGCAGCCAGAACAAGGCCTCATCATCAGCCGCCGTCTCATCGTCGCTGCTGTCGGCCGCGGCGCTGTGTGCGTCCCTGCCGAGCCTCAGCGTGCCGGGCCGGCAGTGGCCCAGCCTCAGCCCCAGCACGGAAGGTAGCACGCCCAGCACTCGCAGCAGGCCGTGCGCCGTCTCGGGCGACACAGCACGCAGGTCATGCAGGCAGTCGCACTCCACTGCCGCCGGCGCGTCGGCGTGCGCCAGCAGCCGCGGCAGCGCCGCCCCCTGGCGGGTGAGGTACCGCTGCAGCTGCTCCGTGACCCATTCGTTCTCCTGCTGGATGTCCTCCACCTCCACCTCCTCGTACGTGTACAGGTCTGACAGCGCCAGCGTGCCGATCCGCAGCCGTGGTGGTAATGGTGGCAGCCGCACCTCGCCGCAGCAGCTAGGGTTGTTGGCCGCTGCCGGCTGCTGCTCCCCGCCCTGCTGCAGCCAGTGTTGCTGCTGCTGCTGCTGCTGCTGCTGCTGCTGCTGCTGCTGCTGCTGCTGCTGCTCCCCGCCCTGCTGCAGCCAGTGCTGCCGCTCCGCCTGCTGCAGCCAGTGGTGCCGCTCCGCCGCAGCCAGCTGCTCGAGCGCGAGCAAGAGCACCCGTGCCAAGCGGTCAAGCGGCTTGGGGCTCAGGGTACGAAAGTCGCCGCCATGACTCGCCCGCACGGCAGCTGTGACCGTGGCGGGCCGCCCAGCAGCAGCAGCCGACCGCCGGGCAGCAGCAGGCGGCGGCGGCCAAGAAGCGCGCCGCCGCCGCCCAGAAGGCCGCCCGCCGCCCTCTTCCGGCTGCTGCTCCCCGCCCTGCTGCTGCGGCGGCTCCTCCCGCTCGTCGTGCTCGAAGGCAATGTCCAGATCCGGGAGTTGCGTCCTCCCCTCCTCATCATCCTCATCATCATCACTGTCATCAGCATCATCGGTGGCGGTCGCTACCGACGCGACAAGCCACAGGCTGCGCAGCCGCGGCGGCCGGCGGCGGCCCAGCAGGGAGGCCAGCAGCCAGGCGCCGCCGCGGGTGCTGGGGTCGTGGCAGCGCAGGCGCAGGGTCTGCAGGCGGGAGAGGCGGGAGAGGCCCTCCACGCTCTCCTGGCACAGCACCGCTGCCGCCGGCTCGTCGTCACCCGCGTCGTCCTGTGCGTTTGTGGATGGGCATGGGGCGTGATGGGACGTGGCGTGAGCTCGGAAACGACACAGTGGGTGCCGATGGAGGAAGAATGGAAATGAATGGGAGTGAGGGAAGAACGCCTGTGTGTGTGTGGGGGGGGATGGCTCGGGTTTTGGTTGGCAGTGGGTGCAGGCGGTGCATCCTGCTGTGCGGGGGGGGGATCTTCTACAGTTTGCACAGGGACGCAGCCGCTGCAGTGTTGGCGTGGGAAGCACATGGGAAGAGCCGGCAACCGGCGCGGTACAGACGTCGTTATTTGCTGAGTGGCTGCGGACCGGTGGACGGTCGACCGGCATTGAATTCCCCTTCCTCCTTTCCGAATCAACCATGAACATCAACCATTCTTTTCCGCTCTCGTAGTTAATCTATCTATTGCCAACCTGCTCATCATAGACCTCCAGCTTCTCCAGCCCGCTGCAGCCGTCCGCCAGTGCGCCGATGCCGCGCAGAATGCCGGGCGTGCACGGCACCACCAGCACACGTAGCGCGGGCGCGTGTGTGGCCAGCGACCCGAACAGCAGCCCGGGGCGCAGGCGGTCGAGTTGACCCATGCCAAGCACGGCGTTGCTGCTGTGCCATGGGTCCGTCATGTAGCGGCGGGCTGAAGCGTAGATGTGGGTGAGGGATGGCAGCTGCGGCGCCAGCACGGCCAGCACGCCCGCCAGATCCAGGCATAGGTTGCGGCTGCTGCTGCTGCTGCTATTGCGGAGGTGGCTGATGCTACTGCCTAGCCGGCTGTTGCAGACGTCGAGGTGGGTGATGCCGGCGCGCTGCTGCGGCGTGGTGCCCAGCAGCGCCAGGCACGCCAGCTGCTCCTGGCTGCAGTGCGGCTCCTGCTGCCCGCTAGAAGATCTGGATCTGGATTTGGACTTTTCAAACTGCAGCGTCAGCTTGTTGCAGCGCGGGAAGAGCGCCAACGGCGAGCGGTAGGTGAGGCCGCCGCCGCCGCTGGCGGTTCTGGTGGTGGGGGAAAGCCAGGCACGTGCCGCGGCACGCTGCTGTGACACGCGCACCGTGACGGATCGGACCGCGGCATCACAGGCGTTGCGCAGGGCCTTGCAGGCAAGACGGGCTCCTCGGAATTCGCAACCGAGTTCTTCCGAGGACAGGGGCCCGACCATGTCCATGTCCAGGATGCGGACCACGTCCAGCAGCGAGACGGCCGCCGCAGGTGGCCGCTCGCGGCTTGCCGGTATCGGGCTGGTGCCCTCTCCGGATGCCATTGTTTCGTAGCGCACCTCCAAGGGTTGAGGGCCCCGTGGTTGCGGGTGCGAGCGAGCGCGGGGGGAGCGACTGAAGTAGTGAGAAGGAGCTCGAGTAGTGACACTGTAACGTTGTAGATGTAGATAGCTTGATGTAATATGTGTCAAAGTTTCAAGTAGGTATCAAGCGACTTGGAGAAAGGCCGCAGTGGCGACGACGCGATGGAATTTGCGCAAGGTCGCTAACGAACGACGTTCAGCGCCAGACCTGGGTGGCACACGCAACATGATGATCGCGCTGTTTTCTTCTGCACGCACAAGGTGAACATCATGATCAGTCAATTACAGTGACAGACGCAAGCATATGTCGCTAGCTGGGGACGCAACTGAACCCCAACTGAGGTCCGTTACATCGCACGCAACGGCCAACGGACCCCGCCCCATCATGGCCCCTGCGGCCCTCCCTCCACCTCGCCGCCGCACCCCTAGCCTTGCAACACCCAGGCTATTCTACTAAGACGTGCCGCCTACACACCAACACGGCACCTGTGCCCTCGAGGCCTTGACGTTGGCTTCCCGTAATCTGTTGCCTTGCGGATGGAACCGCAGGCACTTATGCCTCCTGTCCTGACCTGTGGCAGGGGGCTACTTGTGTCTTGTGATACTCTCCCCTACCTGCTTCATCCAGGGCAGGCCCCACTGGGCAGGCCCCCTTCCCTCAGTTCCCTGGCCGGCACACGCACAGCCCCGCCGCTCCCTCCCCTAGCTACCTAGATAGCCTCTCCCCACACGCATGCGCGGCAATGCCTGTGCGGCCGTACGTGTACGTACGGAAGTAGATACGCAGGGCGTGGGGCCCGGGGCCCGACTTGGGCCCGCCTAACTGGCCTCCTGACAACACACGCCACAACAAGCCACACTACACATATCACGTGCGTGATCATGTCAAGCGTCAAGCAAAAAGCATCAGCCCCGCTTCTACTGCACAGACTCGATACACGGGGCCTTCACTCCTACCGGCCCCGCGCACGTCCCCAGCGGAGGTAGCCGCCGCCGCCGCCGCCGCCGCACTATGCACTGAAGTCAAGTCGATTACGTACGCGCGCCCTTACGCACTGCTGAACCGCCACAAACCACCTGCAATAAATGCAACTCCACCGACCCCCACCCAAGCACCCACCAGCAACTGCACCTCATAAGACAGCACGCCGCGGCCGCAGATGGGGTTGGCTGCCGCTGCCCTTCACGGCCTATAAACACGCCTTCACCACCACCGCCGCCGCTGCCAGGCGCCAGCAGTTTGTCGTGTTCAACGTCACCAGCCGCCACGCACCGCTGCTGCCGCCACCAGGGCTGCCGCTAGAAGTGCTGCACGCAACACGTCCCGCCGCTAGCTAGCAGCCGCGGCCGCTTGCCGCCGCCACCATCCAGACGCAGCTGGCAGCAGCTGGCAGCAGCTGCCCCGTCCTGCGGCTGTTGGAGCTAGGCGTTGGTGTCACCCGGGTACAGCTGTTTGAACTTGGCCTCCGGGGCCTGGACGAGGACGAACATTGGGCGCTGGCGCCGCTGCCTGCATACCGGTAGGCAGGTGGCAGCCGCAGCAGCAGGGGCGGTGTGTGTAATGACATACGTACAGTTGCCGAGCACCCTCATGGGTTCGCGATCAGTAGCTAGGTCCGGAACGGTCACAAGAAACCCGCTGAGACCAGCAGCAGCTCAAAGTAGCTCGAGCTGTTTTCCCCGCTACCTACGCTCTTGGGCTTGGGCACGCACCGCACACCGCACCGCACAGCGCAGGGACACACGCACTCACCCGCGCTGGGTGATGGAGTGCAGGCGGCGCAGGCGGTCCTGCCCGTGCGCCAGCAGCGCAGCCATGCGATAGGGCTTCGCGTCCCGCAGCTCCGCATCCCACCTGGTGTCGGCACGTGCAGCCAAGGTAGCGAGTTGATGTAAGACGTCAAAACCCTCGCTCCTAGGATGCTGCAAGGAGTGCTGTCGCTTACAACTGGAAGCAATTACCGTGGTGCTGTTCGTGGCGGCGGGGTAGTGGGGGTGTCCATGTTGGTGGTTGTGGTTGTGGTTGTGCTTGTGGTGGTTGATTGTGGATGTGGTTGTGGTGGTTGTGGTGGTTGTGGTGGCGGTGGTGGCGGCAGCAGGAAAAGAGCAGCGAATTCGGCCTCATGGGAGGACGGTCGAATTGCTAATCGATGTGCCGAGCCCGGAGGTAAGGAAAGCAGCCAGCCAGCCATTCTCCCACTCGCGCACCCACCGGCGACCCGCACGCACGCGCACCTGCCGTTGTTTGCCGCCGCAGCTTTAAGCAGCTGCGCCTTCTCCGACAGCAACTTCTCAGAGCAGAACAGCAGCCGGCCCCCCAGGAGCACCATGCGCAGCACGTACACTGGGTCCCTGGGTGCGCGAAGGCAAGAGAGGGGCGACAGCAGCAGTCACAATGTTGATGAGATTTTTGATGATGTTTGGAGCTTCCATCCATTCCTAGGGCCACCTGAGCAATTTGTGATGCATGATGGCGTGGCATGGGGATGCAGTGGTTTGCAAGTGCTGGCGCTGCGCCCCGCATGTCGATCGCATCACCACACCGCACGCTCCATGCAACCAGCCAGCCACGCCCCACCCAGTTCCTGACCTCCCCCCCCACCACACACCACACACACACACACACACACACACACACACACACACATCCCATACCTTTCGATCAGCACCTGAAGCGTCTTCAGATTCGTCGCCAGCTTTGACGTCCGTGCCGCCAGCACGTCTGGCTGTGCCGCCGCCAGCTTTAACGCCAGCAACCGTGCACTCGGCCCGCCACCGCCGCCGCCCGCCGCTGCTGCTCCCTCTCTTGCCTCCTGCAACGGCTGCAGCAGGCCTGCCAGTGCCTCCACCTTGCGCCTCACCGTGTCTGGCTTCGAGAGCAGCAGCTTGTATGGCCTCTTTAGAACGGCTTTCACAATCAGGGTGCACTCGGCGGGTGTCTCGAAGGCGTCAAGCAGCGCCTGCAGCCTGCGGGCGGCGGTCTGGGTCCGCAACCCGTAGGTGTGCTTCCGCACACTCGTGTTAAACACGATGGGCTCACGAGGGGGCATGCCCGACTGTACAAGCTGCATGGGGGTGCAAGTGGGTAGGGAAGGGCCCGGGCGGGCGCGGGAAGCGAGGGGGCAGATGTCAGGTGTAGGGATTGAAGGATCGTGTATTCGTGTGCAAGCATGGAGGAGTTTAGAGGGAGCGGTGACATGTCGCACGCGTGCACCTCGCACCCGGCATGGTGACGGCACGAGTGCCCAAGGAGGCAAGGATGCGACCCCGCATCTCACCACGGCCTCTAGAGCCTGCTGCAATTTTTCCGCGTGGGCATCGATCTGCGCAGGCGAGGGCTGTGCTCGCTGACTGCCGCTCTTCCTGGCAGAGCTGCCCCCGCTGCCGCCAGGCCCTCCGCCCGCCGCCGCAGCTGCAACCACCACCGCACGCGGCGGGGTGGCACACGCCATGCGCCAGCCCCAGGGGGCGATCTTGCCTCCCGCGGTAAGCGAGGCGGCGCTGCCACCGGTGGTGTTGGGATTCACCCTCACCGGGTTCACGAGCCCGCCCGCGAGCGAGCCAAGCGGCGACGGGCCAGCAGCGCGCGACCCCGACATGCACATGGTGATGTGGCCAGGCGCGGCATTCGCTGACGTGCGGGTGTTGCTCCTCTGTCCGACAAAGAGCGCAGATCGTCCACCGCATGATGACTTAAGTTGCGCGGCGTCTATGTGAAGGCGCATGGGCCGCGCCTGTGCGCATGCACTATTTGGCGCGAAACCGAGCGCTCGCATGGCGCCCGTTACCGCAAAACTATCGAACTGCGCTCCTTCCAGGCTCCCGGCTTGGGTACCGGTATGTCAATAACGATGTGAACTGACTTACGAAATGTTTCGACATTTTGCGTGTTTGAAGGAGGCCGATCGCCCAGAAATACTGTGAAGCGACACTCGCATCGGCCGTGGAATGCACGTGCATGTGGCGCGCCTGTCTCTGTATGCGTTATCATAATACAGCATGCGCGTAACATTACAAACGGCCTGTAATTTACACGCGTGTTATGGCCCTCAGGGTGCCCTGTGCTGCTGATGGCATGTCGGAGGGCGTCGCCCCGGAAGCTGAAGGCCATATGCCGCACTATATCGTTGCATGCAGTGGGTTCCGTGTTCTGCGCATTAGCGGGCGCAGGACTTCCTGGACGCCCGCAACATCCATTGACATGCGTGCCAGCGCGTGTGCCCCCGGCACGCCGGGTAGTCCATCCCCCGCCACTATGTCCGAACCCCGCGCAATCTGTGAAATACTCCGCTACCGTGCTCATTTTCTGCTCCGTTTGCATGTCTAAGAGACTTTTGCTTGCACACCAGCGTGGACTTGTTGGGTAGGACTCGCACGCGGATTACAACAGACTGTGCCACCACCATCGCTAAGCATAGGCATATGCAACCATTTCATTATTGCAGCCATGTGCAACGGACAGGGCCAAAACCGGGCAACCACAATTGCGCGAGTGCATGGGCATTTCTTTCGAAATAAGCGGGCCCAGATTGTAGCATTACTTGATTTGTATTTAACTTAGCTTTCATACTGCTAATTATTTGGCAGGTGGCAAGTATGTCGACCTTGCTTGCACGGGGCCCTGCGCCCGCAGGCGCTGCCACGACTCGGTCTAGCGCCTCGCTTCGCGCTTGCCGCGGACCTGCTCCGTTCCGCTCTCACTTTCAAAGCGTCGTCGCGAGCGCTGCGCCGGCTGCCCAGGATGCCCCGGCGCCCGAGAAGCCTCAGAAGCAGCAAAAGCAGCAGCAACAGAAGAAGCAGGTGAGGAACGGTGTATTGAGAATATGGAATTACGTAGAAAGGCAATCGGCTCAGTGGTCGGGGAGGGGTACAGTGGGCGAGTTGGGGTTTGTGCCACACGCACGTCCACGGGTGGACTGTTGTTGGCACAGCCAGCATCGGTGTTGCAAGGTTTGGCACAGGAGTCCAATCATGCAAGATGTACCGTGTCGCAAGTGCATGAGCGAGCAACACGCGAGAACCGCGGGCCTGCCATAGGACGCCGCCGTTGACTGTTGGTGGGGTCGAGGACGTGGGTGGAGGGTGCTGGGTTTTAGGGTTTCAGCCGACAGACGGGGCGCGCCCTTGGCTAATCGGAACGGGGCGGGGGTGGCGGACACGTGCAACCGCGTGTGGCTGGGGGGGTGTGCGGGTGCGGGTGCGGGCTGCCGGTCCTAACTCCTAACTCCACACCCAAATCAGCCGCGACCCACTTGGGCGTGTTGCTGGCACGGTGTGTGGCGGGCAGCGCCTTAGGTCGCCCGAATGGTGATGGTGGTGATGGCTTGCCTCCCCCACCCCCATGTTGTACCGGGCGCTGAGGCGGGCGCAGGGCAAGGGCACGGCAGGGGCAGGGGCGGGGCTTGGGGGAATCACAGTACCGTACAGCACCCATGCAGTACGGCAGGAAGGGGAGTGGGACCTAGCCCCAGCCTCTCACCCCACCACAAACCTCTCACCGGCAAAGCATGTGCCAGCCCGCTTGCTTGCAATCCTTCTCACCCCAACCACCAACCCACGCACGCGCACGCGCAAACGCACACGCACACTCACCCTGACAACCTGCCCCGCGCATCCGGCCGGCCGGACACGCACACTCGCGCGCAATGCGTGCAGGGCGGCGGCGGCGGGGGTGGCGGCGGCGGCAAGGCAGCTGAGGCGGCTGTGACGCCCCGCTCGGAGGACTTCTCCAAGTGGTACCTGGACGTGGTGGCTAAGGCCGAGCTGGCGGACTACGGCCCCGTGAGAGGTGGGGAACAGGGGGGGATGGGGGGTGGGGGCGGCTCGCCGCCTCTACCGTGACAGTCCCTGCGCATCCGTGCCCCGCATTCCGCTGCCCGCTTACCCACCCTCCGCCTCCCCCACCGCCTGCCCCCTGTGCCTCCCTGCCTTCCTCCCTCCTCCCCTCCCTCCCTCCTCCCCTCTCTCCCTCCCACCCAACCTCCCCCGCTGCCTCCCCCTCCCCCTGGCCCCCCCCCGCCAGGCACCATGGTCATCCGGCCCTACGGCTACTCCATCTGGGAGTCGGTGCAGGGCGTGCTGGACGCGCGCTTCAAGGAGCTGGGGGTGCAGAACGCCTACTTCCCACAGGTGCGTGTGTGTGTGTGTGTGTGTGTGTATGGGGGGGAGATGTGTGTCTGTGTGTGCGTGTGTTAAAGAGCACAAGGAAAACATGTGTGCGTGTGTGTGTGTATGGGGGGGGTTACATGCATTAAGTTTATGAAGTGAAGTCGTAGCCAGGTACAAAGGTACACAGTACGAAAGGGGGGGAGGTGGCGGAGAAAGGGAAGGGTGTATGCGTGTTTGGAGGAGGGAGGGGGAGGGCGGCGGAGGGCGGGGGAGGTTGGTTTGTCCCAAGGGGGATGGCGGCTAGGGGGAACAGTGCGGGGGTGGTGGTAGGAGGAGGGTAGGTTGTATGCCCGAGCCCAACAAACGGGTCCCAACACCATGAGGGGAATCGGGGGAATGGGAGCGATGGGAGGGGAGGGAGGAAGGAAGGCTCCAGGCATGACCAGGTGTGATGCGGGTGGGCTGGAGGACAAGCCGGTGGGTGGGTTGCAACTCTTGCAAGGCAAGCTCGGGTGATGCTGTGCAGGCCGTGAGAGTGTGTGTTTCCAGGGCGTGTTTCGCAATGCCTGAAGGCGCCGCCCCCGTGCCTGCTCCCCGCCCCGCCCCACCCCCCCACCCCCTGTGCCACAATCTGCTCACCCTGCCAACACCCCGCTTGACCCCATCCGCACTTCATACTCGTGGTTTCAACTACTCAGTTCTCCGCATGACCGGCTACGCCCCCCTGCCTGCCCCCCTCCTCTCCTCCAGCTCATCCCCTACTCCTTCATTACTAAGGAGGCGGAGCACGTGGAGGGCTTTGCGCCCGAGCTGGCGCTGGTGACCAAGGGTGGGTGGGTGGGTGCAGGAGGAGGGTGCAGGAAGAGGGGGCATGAAGAGGGGGCTGGGAGGGGGTGCGTGTAGGGTGGATGCGGGCTGCTCAGGGGAAGAAGGGCGGGACTCGGAGGGCTGTGCACTGTCTCGCGCCCCCAGCACTGCAAGTGCATGCCGCATACCACTGCTCGTCGCCCGCCTTTTCCTCCTCCTTTGCAATCCCCGCTCTACAACTTCACTTCTATTCAGTCATGGATGTGCCCCCCCCCGCTTTTCCAAACATCCCTGCAACCCCCCCCCCCCCCCCAAAAGAAAACATTGCCACCCCCCACACACGCACACACACACACACACACACACACTCACACAGGCGGCGGCAAGGACCTGGAGGAGCCTCTGGTGGTGCGGCCCACCAGTGAGACCATCATCAACCACATGTTCGCACAGGTGAGGAGTGGGTGAGGGGGAAGAGGGGGTGAGGGGGGAGAGGACCGGGGTGAGGACCGGGGTGAGGACCGGGGAGAGGGGGCCAGGAGGGGAATGGGGAGAGGGGGCCAGGAGGGGAATGGGGAGAGGCCCCCAGGAGGGGGCAGGGGCCGATGGGGAAATGGGAATGGGATTGGGGTGGCGAGGAATGGGCGGCGGGTTGGCGTCAGCACCCCCAACACGGCCACAGCCATCGCCTGCCCAATGTTCATGGACTCAAGCTCTCACTCTCCACCCCGTGATTCCTTAACGATTGGGACCTATTTCGCTGGGCTCGGGCACATAACCCCATCCCACCTCTCCGCCGCCCCCTGTACTGCGTTCCCAAACATTCTTGCAACCCCCCCCCCCCCAATAACAAGTATGTACCGGTATATGCGTGTATGCCGATGCCCTTGTAAGCGCAGTGGGTTCAGTCGTACCGCGACCTGCCTCTGCTGATCAACCAGTGGTGCAACGTGCACCGGTGGGAGATGCGCACCCGCCCCTTCGTGCGCACACTGGAGTTCCTGTGGCAGGTGGGTGCGCAGGGTGTGTGTGGGGTGTGTGTGTGTGGGTGGGTGGGTGTAGGGTGCGTGTAGGTTGGGTGTGGGTGGGTGTGGTGGGTAGGGTAGGTAGGGTTAGGTTGCGGAGACAGGATGGGGGTTGTAAGGATGTGGGGGTGTGGGGGTGTGGGGCGGCTGTGGCAGGAAGGCACCACCCGCCGCCTGACCGCCCCTGACACCGCACCGCATGTATACCAATATGCCATCCAACACACACACACACACACACACACACACACACACACACACACACACACACACACACACACACACACACACACACACACACACACACACACACACACGCGCGCGCGCGCGCACGCACCCACGCGCACCCACGCTCACCCACACACACACGCCCCTCAACCCCCGCCCCCGCCCCACAGGAGGGCCACACGGCGCACGCCACTGCGGAGGAGGCGGAGGCGGAGGCGCGCGCCATGATCGACGTGTACACCCACTTCGCCACACATACCGCCGCCATGCCCGTGGTGCCAGGCCGCAAGTCCCGCATCGAGTCCTTCGCGGGTGGGAGGAGGGGCCGGGATGGGGGGGGGGCGATCAAGTGTATGCGTGGGGGGGGGCAACACGGTGCGACGGCGGAGTGTGCGATCAGTGCGCCCGTGCACTTGCACGTGTGTTGGGGTGTGTTGCCATGTCCTGTGGGGCGTGCGCATTGACAGCTCGCCCCTGTCACTCTGGGCCTGGAACTGACCAAGCGCCCCCCCCCCAAACACCACACACATACACGCTCTCACATGCACACACACACACACACACACACGCACACACACGCAGGCGCCAACTGCACCTACACCATTGAGGCCATGATGGGCGACAAGCGCGCGCTGCAGGTGCGGGGCAGCGGGACAAGGAGCCAGAACCCGGGGGCTGTGGCTGTGTGTGTGGCGGTGTGTGGGTCTAGGGCCACCTCTCTGTCTGCTACGTGTGTGCTCAGCAAAGCGCTCATGTGTTTGTGTGTACACGTGCACGTGCGCGACCATGTGCATGCCATGCGCATACAGGGCCCAGCGTGTTCCGGTCCCTCGTGCTCCCTTTCTCACACACACACAATACACGCGCGCCCCCTGCCTCTCCCCCCTCTCTCCCCACTCCCCCATGTAACCCCCTCCCCTCCCCACCCACGCCTTCCCACCTCCCAGGCCGGCACGTCGCACAACCTGGGCACCAACTTCGCCAAGGCCTTCAACACGCAGTACCTGGACAAGGAGGGCAAGAGGCAGCTGGTGCACCAGGTCAGGGGGGGTGAGGGGTTGGGGGGGAGTTAGGAGGGGACGGCAGTGTGTGTGTGTGTGTGTGTGTGTGTGTGTGTGTGTGTGTTAGAGAGCACAAGGGAAGAGACACGCGTGTGTGTGGGGATGGGGGGGGGGGCGCGGGGCAGTGCCTGTTCGAGTATGGGTTGCAGGCAGGGGCAGGGGCAGAGGTGCCAGGCACTTGGGAGCAACAATCATGTGGCCGTGTAGCCATGTGGCAAACGCAGACAGGCAGTGCCCCTGCCCCTGCCGCTGCTTACTCGCCTCCGTACCCCTCCCATTATGTACACCACCTCGCACCCGCCCCCCACCTGTACACCAATTCTCATCCAATCTCACTTCATCTCATGCATTTGTGTGTGTTTGATCAGACGTCCTGGGGCGTGTCCACCCGCATCATCGGCGGCGTGATCATGACGCACGGCGACGACAAGGGCCTGCGCCTGCCGCCGCGCCTGGCGCCCATCCAGGTGAGGGGAGGGGGGCTGTGGGGGAGGTTGTGGGGGTTGGGAGGGGGGTTGTAGGGTTGGGAGGGGAGGTTGTGGGGGTTGGGAGGGGAGGTTGTGGGGGCTGCGGGGTCTGGGGGCTTTGGGGTAGTGAGTTAGGGGTCGGGGTTGGGATTCCCTCTCCATCCCTCGCGCCTCCTCACACCTCCTGCTCCCCACATCCCCCGCTCGGCCCAACACACACGCACACGTTCACGCCCCAGGTGGTCATCATCCCCATTGTGAAGAAGGAGGAGGACCGCGTGCCGGTCAATGAGGCGGCGGCGCGGCTGGCGGCAGCGGCCAAGGCGGCAGGCATCCGCGTCAAGGTGGGGGCGAGGCGGTTGCGGTTGCGGCGGTTGCGGTTGCGGCGAGGGCGGGACGTGGGAGATGCGAGATGGGGGTGGATGGGGGGCGGGGAATACGGCGGGGAGGGCTTAAGGGCGCGGGGCATGGTTGGGCGGGGGCCGGCTTGTCATGCGGAGGGAGGGGTTGCCGCGGGCGGTGCTATGAAGGGTTGCCTGTGTTGATTCGTTACATGTGCGGTGCAACCCTTAAGAACCAACCGCTCAACCGCCCCAACCGCCTGACTGCCGTACGCAGGTGGACATGGACGAGCGCCAGACGCCCGGCTGGAAGTACAACCACTGGGAGATGCGTGGCGTGCCGGTGAGGCGGACTGTGTGTGTGTGGGGGGGGGGGATTGGGTGGGTGGGGGGCGAGGGCCTGTGCAGCGATACGGCAAAGCGATACCGTAAACTGTGTGTGCTGTCCATTGATTTCAGTTCGGGAGGAGTAGGGTTTTGAGGCGTGCTGCCTCCTCAATGCCCCTGTCCCATGGCGAGTATCTCCCATCCTTTCCATCGCACATGTCATCTCTTGCCCCTGCCCCCGTCTGCTGCAACAACCTGTCAACATCATCAACCCCCCGGTGTGTTTGTGTGTGCGACTGCCTCAGGTGCGTGTGGAGGTGGGGCCCAAGGACGTGCAGAGCGGCACCTGCGTCACTGCCCGCCGCGATATGGGTGAGCAGCGGGAGGCGGGGCGAGGAGGATGACGCTTTGGGGGGGCGGGGGGGGGGGTTGCAAGGATGTTTGGAAAAGCGGTACAGGGGGGTGGGTGCAAATACGGGGGATCTAGGCGGGGGCTGAGGCCGCAAGTAACGTGGGCCGATTGAGTGAGAAAATGAAGGTGGCTGCCAGGGAGTGGGCGCGGACCCAGCAGCAGATGAAACTTGGCAGGGCCCTTCAACAAATTCCTCTTTCCGTCACCGTGCTTGCCGAACCTGACGACCTTGGTGCAATCACCTGCTTACCGCACTTCCTGGCCCTGACCCCGCCTTCACTGCACACGCGCGCAGGCAAGGAGGGCAAGCAGATGGGCGTGCCCATGGAGGCAGCCGCATTCACGGCGCACGTGCAGGTGGGGAGCGGGACCGGGGCTGGTAGCGGGCGCGGGCACTGGCGCAAGCGCGGGAGCGGGCACGGACGCGGGCACGGGCTGCGGGAGTGCACTTCCACCTTGTGATCTTCTACAAAAAAACAACACGCCTGGCCCCAAACCTGCTCTTCTCTCCCCCTAACGACTTCGTCTGCAGTCTTCAGTGCATCCTGTACCGCTATTCCAAACATCCTTGCGACCATCCACAGCACTTGCAACTCCCCACGTTGTAGCTGGTTTGGTTTAGCTTGGGCTGGTATTTACAACCCCGCACACACGCCCCCCCCCCCCCACACACACACACACCCCACACACACGCCCCCCCCCGGACGCTGGACTCCGCGGACATCGATAACGACTACTACCGTGTACCTTTGTACCTGGCTACGACTTCGCTTCGTAAACTTAATGCGTGTAACCCCCCCCCCCACACACACACACACACACACACACGCCCCCCCCCCCAGGGCCTGCTGGACACCATCCAGGAGGGGCTGCTGGCGCAGGCGCGCGCCTTCCGCGACGACAACATCGTGGACGTCACCAGCTACGAACAGCTCAAGGCGGCGGTGGCGGAGGGTGAGCGGATGGGGCGGAGGAGCGGGTGGAGGGCTGGGGCTGCCAGGGGGGGCGCTGGGGGGCGGGCTGGGAGTGGGTGGGCGGTTGAGTGTACGGTTGGGTGTACGGTTGGGTGGGCAGTTGGGTGGGTGGCTGGGTGGACGGTTGGGTGGGCGGTCTGTGCAAGTGCAACGTACTGGAGGGGCGGGTTGCGTACCATACGCAGCACGGACGAAGGAGACGGAGGAGGGCTGGAAGAGGCTGGGAGGCGGCGGGCTACACGAGGGGGGGCGTGGAGGGTGGGTTTGGCAGGGCACACGCAATGGCGGGCTGCACGTGTACGGCGTACCTGCACGCCACGAAGCTGCCGCGACCCGCAGCCAACGCCCTACCCACGCATCACTTCCACGCGACCTCCAACAATGTCGTAAACACCGCAGCCTGCCGAACACCCTGCCCCCTGCCTTGCCTCCTCCTCCTCCTGCTCCCTGCTCCTCCTCCCTTTTGCTCCTCCCAGGCAAGTGGGCTCGCGGCGGCTGGTCCGGCAGCGACGACGACGAGCGGCGCATCAAGGAGGAGACGCAGGCCACCCTGCGCTGCTTCCCCTTCGAGCAGCCCGCCGGCCCCCACACCTGCTTCATGACCGGGCAGGCCGCGGCCGAGGTCGCCATCTTTGCGAAGTCCTACTAATAGGAGAAGGGGAGAGCAGGGCACGGCTGAGGCAGCGCACGGCCGAGGAGGGAAGAAGGGCAGAGCAGATCGGAGCAGAGCAGAGCAGAGAGGGTGCTAGGAGATGCGGGGATGAGAAATCGTGTGCTACGTTGTGTGGTGTGATGTTGTGGCTTGCGCGCACGCATGCGCGCACACGCACGGGTGCCATAGAGTTGTGTTGAGAGGGCACGGCGGCGCTCTCACGGTCAGTGAGTGGGCTGTGCCGGCGGCGTTTGGTCAGCGGGTTCCTGTGAAGGTGGGAGGCTTGCAGCAGTACGGTGAGGGCAAGCAGGCATGGTGGCCCCGGGGGTGCGGTGCGGTGCTCATGCGGGTTTGAAGTTTGAAGGCAGGGGTGCGTTGGGGCTTTTGCCCTGCAGGCCGCTGCTGCAGTGTTTGGCGGCGGTGCCGGGCGGCGGTGCGGGTGACGTGGGTGGATGCACGCGCTGTTGACGGCTTGAACGGCTGGCTTGAATGGTTGGCTTAAACGGCTGGCATGAACGGCTGGCTTGAATGGCTGGCTTGAATGGTCGGCTTGGATGGCGGCGTGCTTATGGTGGTGCCGTGGTGGGCAGTAACCCTACCGCTACGCAGTACCCCGGCTTGCCCCTCCCCCCTCAGGCGCTTGCGCCTGAGCCCAGTGTAACTGTGTAAGGTGGCCAGCAACAGAGTCGCTAAGGTTACAAGAAGTCCTCCAACAAGTGCGCCCTGAATATGCAGCAACAGCCAGGAGGCGCGTGCAGTTTGCCATCCGCCGGCAATGCCACCTTGATGCCACCATGTGCCTGTGCCTGAGAGCACCCGCCCCCGCAATGCCACCATGCACTTAGCATGTCCCACCTAGCCACTCGCAGCACCCGGCAGCTTGGTCTCGCCGCCGCCCCCCACGGCCCCACACCTGCGTGCGTGCATGCGGGGCATGTGCATATAAATTCACCGGTGCTGACAGCAATGCGGCGGTGATGTGCAGTGTGTACGTGAGCCCCCTAAGCGGGTCCCCGCGCACACGTCATTTGGAAGCCTGCGCGCGCAGCAAATGCATCGTCCACCGGCGCGCGCAGCCGATGCAATGTCCACGCACGCGTCCTCGCCCAGCGCACCAGTGTATCATGCACATAGCCCGCTCGCTCAGTTAGTTCGGTCACGCGCAGTACCCCGCTTAGCCTGCCCGGGTCTGCATGAGGTTTTCAGGGGTGCGTACATGAACCGCGCCCCTTGCTGCCGTGCCTTGCTGCCGTGCCTTGCTGCCTTGCCTTGCTGCCTTGCTTGACTGCCTTGCTGTACTGCCCTTGCATTTGCTGCCTTATGCCGCCGCGGCACCCTCCGCACCCCTCCCCAGCATGCCGCCGCCTGTTGCCGCCTCGGCCCGAACATGCTGTTTACCTGTACGGCATTCCCTTGTTCCAGAACCATACAGAACCATAGCAGCACTGTAACACTCAGCCAGACAACCCATCCGACTGGCCCATTCGGTGGTCAAAGATCTTGGCCCTCTGCCCCCGCGCCTAACCTGTGATGAACCGTTGTAGTGCCACGACGCTGCGACATAACATATGTACAACTATGCCCTTACACCTTGCATTGCCACTACACAAGAGAACACCGAGCTTTCACCGTACCAACGAGAAACGCACGGATGCAACACACGTCTGAATCTCGATCGCTCTTCCTGCCTGTGTGCCGCCAGAGTTGCCCAAACCTCCCACACTTTCCTCGAGCACATTGCGCTACACCGCATACGTCTACCGGTGCGCGCATGAATAAATGCTGCTAGACTTCTGTCAAGTTGAGTTCCATGTCAGGGGCACTGTCTGTCCTTGTTGACTTGAATCCATTCCCAACATACCCGTTGGCCACGTCGCGCCACTACACCACAGTATGATTCTGGCGCATGGTTGACAGGACACACGATCGGAAGTCATTGCATGCACACACACGACACTGACACCCACAAACATGCTGTCCAAGCAAATGCACGTCCCCCCCTACACGGGCTTCGTTTTGTTGTTTTCGGCACACCCCATCTCCCTATAACTTGGGTCTACCGGCCCTGCGTCTGCACCTGCGCCTTGCTGCATGCCTCCCGGTGCCCGCCCTGCTGCTGCCAGTGCGCCAGCTGGCACGCGCCGCAGCAGTACCACACCGCCTTGCATCGAGCGCACGTCTTGCCGCCGCCGGCTGGGAAGAGCGCGCTGGGCCCATCCGTGTTGGCGCAGACGGGATTGCCGCACAGGACCACGCCCCGCTCGCTGCCCGCCTCAGCTGTAGCCGCCGCTGTCGACGCAGCTCCAGCGGTGCTACTGCCAGCCGTGGTGCCGCCTGCTACTGCTGTCGCAACCGGGACCGGCAGGCGGCGCAGGCGTGCCTGCACCTCAGCTGGGGACATCAGCTCCTCCGCCGCGGTGTAATCCACGTCGGCCACCAGAGCCGCCGCCTGCAGCTCCCTCCAGCCGTTCGGCTGCGGCCTTGCGGCTGCAGGCCTTTCGATTTCCACTCCGCCGACACCCGGCGCGGGCGACGGCTCCTCAACGGCTGCGGCCACGAAATCGAAGAGCTCCGGCAGTGGCCGTCCAGGCCAAGTGCCCTCCTCCCGTTGGACACGCTCCACCAACGCGCGGGCTCTTGACACCACAGCTGCGGCACTGATGCCGCTACTGCCGTTGCCGCCGCTGCTGCTACTGCCCTCATATGCTTCTGCAGCCGCTACAGCCGCACGGATGAGCATTCCAGGGTCCCAGGCCCCGACGGCAATTAGCAACATCGCCAACCAGTATTCGTCAGGGCATCGGTTTGAATTGTCGATATGCCGCAGCAGCGCCGCGAGGAAGCCCTCAGCGTCAAGCTCCTGGCTGTGAAGGAAGGCCCGCCACGAATCCGCCGCCTGGGCAGCTGGAATGATGCAGCAGCAGCTGCCGCTGGCGCTGTTGAAAGTGCCGCTATTGCCGCCGAAGCTGGGGCTGCTGCTGTCTGCGCCGTCCACACCGCCGGCAGCACCAGCTGCATGCTGCTGCGCCCGCAGCGCGTGTAGGATGGCAGCCGAGAGATGCCTTGCCGCCACGTCGTGCATGTACTGCTCCAAACCCTCCCTGGCCAGGAACAGGATCTGCGGCAGCCACTGCCACGCGCATAGGCTCATCAGCAGCCGCTGCTGCTCCGCTGCCGGCGAGTAGGCACTGGGCCGCCGGCATGGGCCGCCCGCAGCCCCCACGGCAGCTGTCTTCGGTTCCTGCGCTTGCTCCTCTTGCAGCAGCTGCCCCTGCTCCAGCGCCTGCGCCTGCGATTCTGGTGTCCCCAGAGCACCTCCGTCTGGTGCATGTACCTTGAAGACTTGTATCTGCGCATACACGGACTGCGCCAGCAAGGTAGCAAGGCGCCCGGCCAATCCGACAAGCCCCTTCCCCCAAATGCATGCACCTGCCTCACTGCCATCTGCGCCGGCGGTATGTGTGCCCGGCGCCGATGCAGCTAAGCTGGTGGCCCCGCCATCCCGATTGGTGCTGCTGCCGGTTGTGTCACCGCCGCGGCTGCTACTGCCGCCACTGGTGCCGCTGCTACTGCGGCCCCCGGCCGCGGCAGCCTGTGAGAGGTGGCCGTGGCGCAGCCGCCGCACCGCCGCTGTCAGGGTGGCGACCAGCGATGCCACCTGCGCCGCCGGCGCATGCGCTAGCACCAGCGGCCACATGCCAGAGTCCACAAGTAAGGGCCACAGCAATCGATCGGAGCTACCGCCCGTTGCGTAAGCCTCCGGCCACTCCTCCTGCGGCTTCCGCAGCAACGCCTCGAGGCGCGGTAGCAGCCCTGCCGCCAGCGCGCACCGCAGGCTGAAGCTGGGAGTCAACGCGCGCTCCGCCGGATGTGGCGTTGCCGCCACGGCAGCCGGTGCTGCGTATGCTGCTGGGGACGCTGATACCAGTGCTACAGCCGTGGTGCTGCTGCGCGGACCCTCCTCCAGCTGCAGCCGCAGTAGCAGCCCGCCTTCTGCAGCCACCACGTACATGAACCTTGTGACCCCCAGCTCGCACAGCAGCACCCGCCACATGCCCGCCAGCCGCGCCGCCGCCTGCCGCGGCCGCAGCTTGCACATCAACCGCACCAACAACGATACCAGCATCCGCATGCTGTCAATTGTGTTGCGGTCCTGCAGATCCACGTTTGTGTTTCTGACAGCGCACATCGCGTCAACAGCGCCAAACAACACATCATACGTGTTGACGGCATATGTGCGTTCCACCGCTGCAGCCTCGGGCCCCGCGGATCGCGATGGTGCCTGCAGCCGTGCGGAAGCTGTGGCGGCCCCTGCTGCCGGTCCTGTTGCCGCCGTCCCTGCTGTTGAGCCAGGTGTGCAGGGCCCTTGCTGCTGCTGCTCCTGAGCACCAGTGTGTGCGCCTGCGCCCGTGTCGGCGCCCGCCGCGTCGGCAACCAACCGCAGTGGAGGTGTGAGCGCGAGACGGAAGGGGCAATCCCGCGCGCTTAGTGCCAGAGCAAAGGCGGCGGGGACGATGTATGTGTATGTGTTCTGCGTGACGAGAGTGAGTGGCACAGCTGGCCTGACCAGCGCCCGACAGATCGCGACGGCATCCCCCGCTGCCTCTGGCCGCCACCGCTGCGGCGCCCGGCTGCATCTAGCAGCAGGCGCAGCCGTCGTTGCCGCCGCCGCTCCCGTCGCCGCCGCCGCAGCTGGCCCCGCCGCGCCGTGCCCCGAGCCCAAAGCCTGCGCTGCCCGATCCTGCGCGGCAGCTTGCCCGGCTGCTGCTGCGCTGCCTGCGGCGCTTCCCTCCCGCAAGGTTGCCTCCACCACCCGCGTCATCCAGACCGCACACGCCTGCAGGCAGCGGCCGCCCAACAGCTGCCGCACTACCTCCAGCTCAGTGACCTGTGTAAGGAACAGTCGCTGGGCAGGCGCGCCGCCGCCCACGGTCTCCGGCTGCCACTGCGGAGTCTCCTGCTGCTCGTAATCCTTCTCTTGTTCAATCCCATGCATAAGGAAGTTAATGCACGACCCCACGCTGGAAGCGCACGTGAGCAGCGATCCCCAGTTGGCGTCCATGTTGGTCAATGCCCCCGTCACGGTCGCAGCTGCAGCACTCAGCAGCGCTGCCGACATGTGCTCGAAGAGCTGGGTGCGGAGAAGGGCAGCGCGCAGCTCGAATAAGGCGTCGTGGCACGACAGCAGCATACGCAGCATAGCCGACGCGGCATCTATGACCAGAAGCTGGGCACGTATGTTAACAGTGGCCCGCTGCTTCGCGGCCATAGCTGCGCGTGTGGCGCCGCGGCCTGTGCCTGAGCCGCCGCTGCCGCCGCTGCCGCCGCCGCTGCCGTTGCTGCCGTCACCATCGGCGCTCCCGCTAGCCACACGCGCCAGAAGCCGGGCATGTAGGCTGAGAGTGTCTGCCCTAATGAAAGCTAGCGCCAGCAGCTTACGCTCCTCTGTCTGCATCAGGTTGAAGAGGGTGGCTGTCAAGTTGTACGTGCCAGCTAACACATCCATGGCGTCCACGCGCTCGTAGTCCAGCTCCAGCGCCCGAGCAGCCCAGCCGTGCGCGCCGACTAGAGACACAAGCAGGCGGCAATGCGAGCCCACCGCGGCTTTCCAGTCGGCTGGCGTCAAGGCGCCAGCTTGCATTTGCAAGAAAGCCGTCACGTGGGCGCCGATGGCTCGACTCCTCTCACGCAGACTCGCAAAGTACTCTAGGGTCTCAATAATTCTATTGATACGGCTGCTGTGTGCCGCGCTGCCTTGCCCATGATCTCCAGAGTTGCGACCGCGCATTTTGGAGGAAGTTGTCAGGAATGTGGGTACCGCATGCAGAGTAAGATAAGTGATTATGTACTGCGCGGCAAGGCAGGGCAGCGGCAAGGATCCCGCTCCACTCTTCAGTCAGAATTGTTCCAGCAGCGCTGCGCCGTGCTGCGCTGTCCCAAAATCCAGGGTTTTGTAACAGCTACTTGACGAAGGCAGCAGCGAGGCCCCCCTGGACTGCGACTGGGCTGCCAAGTGCGGCCGCTTCAGCCGAAGCTTCCCGTACCCCACCATGCCCCGACGGCAACCGCGCCACACGCGCACATAGTTGCGCCCGCCTTCTGCACTACTTTTCATAACGCTGCGCCTGGTCCCCTGACGCTGGAATCGAGCCGCTAGCCAGCCCAATAACCGCAGCTAAGCCGCTACCTATGCGGCAGTCCCCCCTCTAAATGTCACCTAGACGGCCCTCAGCCCCTCACACACCCGCGCTAGATACCTACACCGAGGATCCACGATGGCCGGACTCAACCGCAACACTGCGAAGTCTTTAAACCGCAAAAGTTCTGGGGGCTTGCAGGGATTCCCGCTCGCGGCATGTCGCGTGCGAGGAAGAGGATACACGCGGAGTGCGAAGTCCAGCCCAGTACGGCGCATGGGGACGATCGATCCTAGGAAGGCGTTTAACTGTTAAGCGGTTTCATGGGCAGTGCCATGGGGTTTGGAGTGCGGATGTAAGAGCCAGTGCACCGGGCGGGTATCGGGCTCGATCAGTTGCGGAAAGGCCCGCTGAAGGCCCGAGGTGCTACACCGCTCTGCAATGCATGGGCCAGGGGCCAATCCACGTGTGGCCGCTGGAACAGGCTGGGAGCTGTGGGAGTCAGTGGGAGCTGTGGGAGTCAGTGGGAGCTGTGGGAGTCAGTGGGAGCTGTGGGAGTCAGTGGGAGCTGTGGGAGTCAGTGGGAGCTGTGGGAGTCAGTGGGAGCTGTGGGAGTCAGTGGGAGCTGTGGGAGCCAGTGGGAGCTGTGGGAGTCAGTGGGAGCTGTGGGAGTCAGTGGGAGTGCGCCCAACGTCGTCTGGAAAACGGCTGCTGTAACCCTTGCTGGCGGCCATGCACGCTCGTGTTCTCCTTTCACAGTTTCCATTATGCTAGGAGACTGCATGTTACCCTGTCCCATCGCATCCTCTCACTAATCTTGCGTTGCCCCCTCTGGATGTTTCATACAAACCGTTCAGGGAAGTGCTCACGAGCATTGCTCGACCGTCGTCCTCAGCGCAATCAACGCCCTTCACTCCAAAGTCTGATGTGGGCAGCTGTTTTTTTTGTGTCGTCCGTAGGGAGTAGAACCCCCTGGAACCCCCTAGGTCGGCTGCCACACCCGTCACCCGCCGCCGCCATACCGCCGCGCACACGTGTGCCTGCAAATGGCTGCGTCCATACCTCCCGCGCGGCCTCGCCATACGCCTGTCACATCTGCTGCCAGCTCCGTTACCAGCAAGTGCACCAGTGCCGTTCGTTCCCGTGGCAGTGCCGTGCCAGCGACCAACACCAGACCGTGCCGGTGGCAGAAGCACGCTGCCCCATGCATCATTGCCACCCCTCGCCACCGAATTCCACAACATCAACCATATATATGGTGCGCCGAACTTTGTGCCGCCGGCGGCCCAGCCTATCCGTTCCAATAATGCGAAATGCAGCCCAATCTCTCCCATCTATTCACTAGCCAGCACTTCGCCATCTATACCGTACCCATCCTGGTTCTGGGTATTCCATTGCATCCGCGCATCATCATTATCACTCCCCCTGCAGCAGTACCGTGTTGATCAGGTCCGCAAACGCCAGCAGTGCGCTCACGGTGCCCTGCGGCCAGTTCTCAGCCGTCAGCCGCTGCAGCCCACCGCCACCGCCGCCGCTGCTGCCGCCGCCGCCCGCCTCCTGCTCCACCTCTGCGAATGCGCGCAGGGCCACGTCCACCTCCGGCAGGCTCCCTGCGTCAGGTGGATAGGTGGTGTTTGTGTGTGTGTGTGTGTGTGTGTGTGTGTGTGTGTGTGTATGTGTGTGTGTGTGTGTGTGTGTGTACACGCACGTCATGCACGCAGCGAGCCATGGTAGGATGGTGCGTGGTGGCTGGTCGCGTTCGTTGGCGGTAGGCCGCGTTAGTTGATCGGTACGCCAACAGCTGGAGAGCACGGCACGCACGTCACGTGGCGTGGATCCTCTCGCTCCACTCCTACAACACGCGCTGACGCGCAGCATACGTGCAACTAGCTACGTACATAAACCCGCACAGGCCCATGCTCCCTTCCTTGTACGGCACCTGCTGTCGCGCATGCACCGCGTACGACTACACACGTACGCACCTGTAATCTCCGTGCGCCTGCCGTTCGAGTCCAGCACCTGCAGCACACTCAGCCGCACCACAGCCTGTCCGCCGCCACCATCGCCGCCGCCGCCGGGCTGCGCAATACATTTGCGGGGAGCGATACAATCAATCCGCAGAGCATGAATACGGTACGTACGTGTGGAGCACGACACACAAACGGACGCATCCACCCGTTGTCAAGACTTCAATATATCTAGCAGGCGCTCAAGCAGATCAGGTCAGGACGGGGCGCCTGGCACTTCATTCCCTGTTGTTCCCGCCAAGGTGTGTGGGCCGCTGGCTGGCTGGGTCACACGCCCGCACACTCCCTCACTCACTCCGTTGACACACACACGCCAAGCTCGTCACCCACCCACCCACCCACCCACCCACCCACCCACCCACCCACCCACCCACCCACCCACCCACCCACCCACCCACCCACACCCACCAGCTCGATGCGCCCCTCGTACACCCGCTTGCTCTTGATGCGCACGTACTCCAACACCCGGTGCTTGGGCAGTAGCTGCTGCAGCTGCCCGCCCCGCCCGCCGCCGCCGCGGCCGCCGCCGCCTCCATGCCCGCCGCCGCCACCGCCTCCACGCCCCCCGCCGCCGGCGCTGCTGCTGCTGCTGCTGTCTAGCAGGGGCTGCAGTCCCAGGCGGTTCACTGCGTCCACCACACACTCGGCGGTCTCGTGGGCGTCCGCGTCCGCCAGCAGGCCCTGCAGCAGGGGCAGGCAGGCAGGAGGGGAGGGGAGGGGAGGGGAGGGGAAGGAGGTTAGGAGGGGCAGGAGGGGAGGGAAGGGGCAGGAAGGGGGGGGGGAGGAGGGGCAGGGGGGTGAGGGGCAGGCCGGTAGGTAAGGAGGGAAGGGGGCCAGCAGGTGCCCGAGCGAGCCCAACGAAATAGGGGGTGAGGGCGAGCGGCGGCAGCTAGCAAGACTGCTTACTTGTCGCTGTATGCATGACCATACGGTATATACCGCCGGTACCAAACCTGCTGTGCGTAGTCACTAGCTAGTCAGCTTGCTTGCCTGCGATGCCTCCTCATCCCACCCCACCCAACCCCACCCCATGCCTCAAATACCCAACAACTTCAACCCCCCACACCCACACCCTCACCCGCACAAGCTCACACACCCAGCCAGCCACCCACCCGCACCTTCGTTCCGTACCACCCACCCACCTGGTTCTCGCGGTACTGCGCCAGCAGCTTGAGCCGCACGTCCAGCTGCCGCGGCCCGCCCAGCGCCGACGTGAAATGGCACTTGGCGCCGCCCGCCTTGAACTTACGCAGCGTTGCGCCGCCGCCGCCGCCGCCGCCAGCAGCGCCGCCAGCAGCACTGCCGCCGTAACCGCCGCCGCCGTAACCGCCATAGTTACCACCGCCGCCGTACCAACTACCGCCGCCGTACCAACTACTGCCGCTGTAACCGTAACCGCGGCCGCCTGTCAGCTCCCGCGGCACCAGGTCTGGGCTAAGGTCCATTGCGATGGAGTAGCGCACGTTGATCTCCTGAGGGGGGGAGGAAGCAAGGGAGAGCGAGGAGGTAGGTAGGTGTGGGGTGGGATGGGAGGAAGATGGGTGCGAGATGAAAAGGCTGGGCAGCAGTGCGGGGCGGAGGCGTGCCAAGACAGTTGGGTCAATTGAACTGGTGGGTCGTTTCGTTCCCTCCCCAACAAGTACCCGCACGTGCGGGCGGGTGCAACCACACAGGCCCACACCTGGTACTGATGGGCACGCACATTGCGTGCCAACCCCCGAGCTCATACCCGGCCTCCCGCGCCTTCCATACATCCCACTCGCACACACGCACGTACGGTATAGCCAGGAGGGTCAGTTGCAAAGTCAAGGCGCGGCAGGTGTCACTGATATGTCTATCTGCCCATGCTGACACAAAACACAGCCATCCCCCCACCCACGCACCTGGTTGATCACGTGCGCGGACGCGCGGCTCTTGGTGTCCACCAGTTGGAACCTGAAGGGCTCCGGGCGCGCGGGCGAGCACAGCGCCGCCACCAGCCGCGGCGCGGTGTCGCCGGGGACACAGTTGCTGAAGAAGGAGTGGTAACCGCTGTGGCGACCGGAGGACACGCCCTGCGCGTGCGCCATCATACATTCATGCGGTAGGTGGAGGTTGAAGGTTGCGGTGGAGGGGATGGAGGTGGAGGGAACGTGGGTGGAGGGGAGGTGGAGGGGAGGTGGGTGGAGGGGGCTTGCCGTGTTTAGGGGTCATCTGACGTGGAGGGTGCGTGTGTGTGTGTGTGTGTGTGTGTGTGTGTGTGTGTGTGTGTGTGTGTGTGTGTGTGTGTGTGTGTGTGTGTGTGTGTGTGTGTGTGCGTGTGTGGGTGGGCGAGGGCGGCAGGCCGGTTGTCAATGGATGCAGTGGCAGCACTTAGTTGCAGGGGCAGGGGCAGCAGCCGCCTGTCAGCCCCGCCCGGGGCCCAGCTAGCCCTTTCCATGGCGGTAATCCACGCTGCAGCACGACCCGCACCCGCACCCGCACCCGCACGCACCCGCACCCGCACCCCGCACCCGCACCCGCACCCGCACCCGCACCCGCACCCGCACCCGTACCCGCACCCGCACCCGCACCCGCACCCGCACCCGCACCCGCACCCGCACCCGCACCCGCACCCGCACCCGCACCCGCACCCGCACCCGCACCCGCACCTGCACCCGCACCCGCACCCGCACCCGCACCCGCACCTGCACCCGCACCCGCACTTTAAACACTCCATCTCAACCTAGCTAGCCATTGTCGTGAACTACCGTAGTTAGCCTAGCCAAGCTCTCCATCCATCCACCAGTAGCCCACCTCCAGGTCATGATGCTGCAGGGGGCCGCCGTCCAGTCGGTGGCGCCCGGGGTCGCTGAACAGGTTCTTGCCTGCAGCAGCGGCAGCGGCAGGAGCAGCGGCAGCGGCAGGGCAGGCGGGGGGGGGGGGGTGTAAATACCAGCCCAAACTAAACACAAACCAACGAAAACGAGAGTGCAGGCAGAGGCGTTAGTTGCGAGCGATAATACTTATGGGTTGTGGGCCGAGGCGTGGATGGCTGCTGGGGTCCCGCCGATATGTAGCTGTAGGTGAAACAGCTAGCGGTCGCCTGTGGCTCACGCACCGTAACGACCGGGGCATGGATCCAAAGCCCTGGGCCACTACCCCAGACTACCACATAGTTACGGTATGGTCACGCTGGTCACGCACCCAGCGTGAAGCGCATCTTCAAGTTGTCAAAGCGCGGCGTGTGGGCCGCAGCCGCCGCCGCCGCCGCCAGTAGGCTCGCGCCCACGTCACGCAGCGTTGCCGGCGAGCCCTCCGAGTGGAAGGCGCGTCCAGCGCCGCCGCCGCCGCCGCCGCCAGGCCCTTCGCCGCCGCCGCCGCCGCCGCCGCCGCCGCCGCCACGGCCCAGAGTCAGTCCACCCAGGCGGTCTGTGATGGCGTCTGCGGAAGTGCCGGCAGTAGCAGGAGCGGCGGCGGCGGCGGCGGCGGCACCAAATGGAGTCAGCTCGTACAGGACGTCCTGCTTGCCGCCAATCCTCGCGACCTCATCTGAAAAATCAAAGATAATGATGTGGTCAAACACATGCTGGACATTTCGGTTATTGTGATGCGACTGAATGAAGCGGACTGTTTGTCTGTCTGCGACTCTGCGTGGGTGGGTGCAGCATGTGCGGCACAGCGGCAAACCAGCCGTGCCATGCCGTGCATACCATACCGTACGGCATACGGGAAAGTTCCCCATCATACGTACTTTCCCGCGGCGGCGTGCGTGGGTGCTGTGCACCTTTGTTGTTCGGAGTGTGTGTCCCTTCTTGCAATACGGTAATGTCGCATTCATTATCATTAAATTATCCCCTCACCCGCAGCCAGCCAGCCATGCGCTACGTTCCACGAGTACCCCGCCGCCTGCCACACACCGTGCCGCACACGCACGCACCCGCCGCCCCACCCTGCACCCAACCAAGTTAGCATCTGTCATCATAAGGCGCCCCCGCGCCCCCGTGCCTCCGCGCCCCAGCCCACCAGCTACGATATCATCAATGATAGATTAGAGACGGCTGACCGCACCTGTGCGCTGCCGGAACAGCACACGCGGCTGCGGGCCGAAGCTCTGCTTGCGCAGGATGTAATCCACAGCCGTTGGCTTGGAGTACGCCGGGGCACCTGCCAGCAGGCAGCCGCGCACAGCGCACGTGGCCACAAAGGGGGGGGGGGGCGAGACAGTGATTAATTAGCGGGAAGCCGACGCGAGAGACCGAGAGTGATGTGGACGCAGCACCGCCGCCGGTCGCGTCGGGTGGGCCACATCGCAAAGTAAGGGACATGGCAATGGTGGCATCAGCTCGCGCCCACCCGTGCGGCAGAAACGCACCGAGGCGCTTGATGCTGTCGAATTGATGCATGAGCAGCTCCACGCCGATATCCAACACCTCCTGGGAAGTCGCGCGCACCGTGACGCCATCATCATCAACCTCAAACATCGCGCCCCCCGACTGCCGGTTCAGCCACTTGACATTGGAGCCCCCACTGCGGCCCACAACGTCGCTAGGGCGAAGGCCTTCGGGCAGTTCTACTCGCTCGCTGAAGGGCAGGTTGGAGTTGCGCGGCGCGAAGGGGCCGCTGCCTCGCCCCCGACCTCGTCCGTAACCTTGGCCGGCGCGTCCGTGATAAGACATTTGTCCTGTCGTGAGAGCATAAAGTAGCACCTCTATATATAAATGCGTAAGTGAACCAGTATTCCTTTAACAGCAAGTCGTGCGAGCGCGATTGCGCGGGGCACCCGTCACCCGTGTAAACCGCTGTCACGGGTCCTAGCTGAGATGGGGACTAGGATCTGGATCTCAGTTGCGGGCTTCATCACTTCCCATACGCAGTTACACCGTTTAACATACACATATGCGCGCAAAGGTATTCACATACAAACGCATAGTCGCATCAGACACACGTCGGCGGAAGTTGCCCTGTTGCTTTCGATACGCGCCTCCCGCGGTGCTCGTGCAAGCCAATACGGTAGACCATGATGCCTTGGTGCCATCCGCCCCACCTGGCCACCAGTTGGCGCGACTAGCATCCTGGCATAGCCACCCTTCCGGAAACCAATATCATACTTCAGTACTAATCTCAACCACACGTCACCCTCACCCACAGCGCCGCCCTCGCTGCACCCATACCACCTCGCTCAGCCCCACACCTCGCCCGCATGCCCAACGACAACGCATGACCCGCGCCTGTCACGCGCCCCGCGCACCATCAACCGCCTCCAACGACTGCAGCTGCAGCGGCTGTAGCGGCTGCAGCGGCTGCAGCTGCAATGACTGCGGCGACGGGCCGCCCTCCACATCAAACGACGCCCGCCGCGCTCCCTCTCCGCTGGGGGCCTCCTGCCGCAGCTCCTCAAGCCGCCGGCCCACCACTGCGGCGCCGCCGAAGCCGCCGCCGCCAAAGCCGCCGCCGCCGCCGCTGCTGCCGCCGCCGAGACGCATGATGCCGTCTGCCGCCGCCAGCAACCCCAACCGCTCCTCCTCCGCCCCCGACACAATGCGCTGGTACCGGAACGGCGACCCCGCCCCTCCCCCTCCTCCCCCTCCTCCTCCTCCCCCTCCTCCGCCGCCTCCACCCCCGGTGCCTCCGCCTCCGCCCCCGCTCCCGCCACCAACCACCACCACGCCCATCCCACCCCCTCCCTCCCCTCCCTCCCCTCCCTCCCCACCTCTCCCCTCCCCATCTCCCCCACCTCCCCCACTCGGGTGCTTGTGCGTCTGCCCCGTGGCTGCGTACAACCCCAGCCCCGCCACCTCCAGCACCAAACTCAGCACGAACCAGCCCTCTGTGCCGCCAAACCCCCCGAAAAACGCGACCCGCGCCGCCGCCGCCCACACGTCTGACGTCAGCAGCGACAGGTTCAGCACCGTGGCGCCGCCCCACAGCAGTACGCGTGGCAGCAGCAGCGCAAAGGTGTAGAGCGCCAGTGAGAAGCCGAGCAACGGTGCGGCGGTGGCCCACGGGTCTGTCCAGTCGGCGGCGGCCCAGGCGCGCCGCTCCAGCACCAGCGCCTTTGGGGGGGGGGGAGGGCGGCGGGGAAGTGGGTAGAGGGTGGGTTGGGAAGATGGGGGTGGGAAGGTGGAGGTGGGAGGATGGAGGTGGGAAGGTGGAGGTGGGAGGATGGAGGTGGGAAGATGGAGGTGGGAAGATGCAGGTGGGAAGATGCAGGTGGGAAGATGGAGGTGGGAAGATGCAGGTGGGAAGCCTCGGCCCCCTCCCATAAGGATTATCGCTTGCAACTAATGCCTCTGCCTGTGCTCCGCCAGTTTGACTTTTGTTGTTGTGTGTGGTTACAAGTGACGTGGTTTGGTTCAGTTTGGGCCGGCATTTACAACCCGGCCCGCTCCCTCATCCCTCCCTTTTCCTCCTCCTTCGCCCCATCCCTCCCCTCCCTCACCCTCGACACTTGAGGCCTAGTTTGTTGAGCACGGGCACATAACCCCTTCCCCTCCCTTCCTCCCTCCCCCTCTCCCCTCCCTGCCCCCTCCCCCTCCGGCCCCGCCGCACCTGCACGCCGCCAATGGCCGCGCCGAAGCCGCCCACCGCCGCCAGCAGCTCCGTCACGGGCGTGTCACCCAGCAGCAGCCGCTCCTGAGCCACGTTGGATACGGCGTACAGCACAGCGCCCTGCGGCGTTTGGAAGGGGGGCATTTGGGGGAGGGGGGCGTGTGTGTTCGTGTGGGTTTGTGGATTTGTGGGTTTGTGGGTTTGTGGGTTTGGATGGGATGGGATGGGATGGGATGAGAGAGATGGTGCGTTGTTGCGTTGCGTGCATGTTGTGAGTGTGGGCGGATAGGGGCGCGCTTGAACAACAGGAGGTGGTCCCCCACCCCGCTTGCCTGTCCCCTTTCGTGCTCTCTCACAACCCCGCCCCGACCTGCTACGAAACCGCCCCCAAAACCCCCCAACCCCAAACTCCCCACCCCAACTCCCCGCCCCGCCCCCCCCCCTTCACCCCTGACGTCATCCCTTCACCCCTTCAACCCCCAACCAACCCCTTCATTCCCCTCCGCTAGTTAGTGTGGGCTGATAATTGCAAACCCCACCCCCTCCACCCACCCCGCCCTCCACCCCGCCCACCATGAGCACCAGTGCATCCCCCAGCACCGGGTTGGGTCCGCCCGTGGCGCTACCGCCGTCGGTGGCCACAAGCACCGCCAGACCGCCTGCGCGTAAGAGGTGCGGCGGGGGGAGGGGAGGGGAGGGAAAGAGGCACGGGAGGGAGGGCGGGCAGGGGAGGAGCGTGGGGTTTAGCAGCATGTGATTTACAGGCACACACACATGCACACAACCCATGTCACTCGCTCCAGATTAGACTCTGAACCACATTGTATCACCCTGCATCCACCAGCTGACCGCCCGCACACCCCCGCCCCCATACTCCCTTGACCGCCCCGCCCCCCTCGGTTCGCCACGCCCGCCACATTTCCGTCCCACCCCAACCTCCTCCACCACCACCCCTCCCAACAACCGCCACGACCCTCCCAGCCCCGACCCCCAACCACCACCAACTCCCAACAACCGCCAACCGTTCCAACCGTCCCAACCGCTCCAACTGCCTCACCGATGCACAGCAGCGCGCCGCCGTAGTGGCCGGGCAGATACCTCGCCGCCAGCGCTGTCACGCTGAGGACCATGACGGCAGGGATGGTGAAGCAGTCGAGGAGCGTGACGGAGGTAACGCTGGTGTACTGGTAGGCCTGTTGGCAGGGAAGGGGATGGGGGGCACGAGTGGGGGGTTATACTCATGATTAAGAAGATGGCGGGGGCGGGGCGTTTTTCCTTGTGCTCTGTATCCACAATGCCCACACCGACATTCGCCAACCCAAAACACACACGCACACACACGCGGGCCGTGCCTCTCCCCCACCTTGGTCACCAGGAAGTTGGCCTCCACGTCCAGCGCCGCCAGCAGCAGGTACAGGTGCCAGCGGTTGGTCAGACGGGGGCCTGTGTGTGCGGGGCGCAGGGGCGGGCGTGTGTGTTGAATAGCACAAGGACAGAGTATGCAGGTGCAGGTGCGTGTGTGTGTGTGTGTGTGTGTGTGTGTGTGTGTGTGTGTGTGTGTGTGTGTGTGTGTGTGTGTGTGTGTGTGTGTGTGTGTGTGTGTGTGTGTGTGTGTGTGCGTGTGTGTGTGTGTGTGTGTGTGCGGGGTGGGGGTGGGGGTGGGAGGGGTGCGAGCATACTGGAGGTTAGGTGAAGACCGGGCCCCCCGTGCCACGGGCTACGCCTGCCCTTGGTTATGGGTTCTGTTGGGATTGGGCTAAAACTAACCCCCAATACCCACCCCATCCCACCCCACCCCATCCCACCCCGCCCCGCCTTTCCAGCTGACCCCCACCCCCACCCGCCCACTGGTCCTCACCCCGCTTCCACAGGTGGTAGCCGCCGCACGTAAGGCCCAGGAGCAGGTAGTTGAAAAACGCCTGCAAGAGGTGTTTGGGATGGGGTTGGTTCAGAGTCATTCCGCGAGTTCATGCTGATTTGTGTCAACTGTCAAGAGCATCGGAGCAAACTACGTCGGCTCTCGCATTCGCTGTTCAGTCAAGAACGCTGTGCCAACCTAAGCATATACGTAACGTTCGTGGCTTTGGTTACAAATTTGGTTGCAAACTCGGTTGGGGATTTAACTGTGGATTCGTTTGCAGGACCCGGGGCAGGGGAAGGCGCGGGCGGCTCAGACCGCACGCGCCTGGGTGGTGGGCATGTCCACGCCGCGTGCCGCCAGCAGGCCTGAGGTGGTGCCTGTGCGGGTTTGGATGGCGGAGGGGGGAATGGAGGGGGAGTGGAGGGGCAGTGAAGGGTGAAAGGAAGGGGAGTGAAGGGGGGATGGAAGGGGAGTGGAGGGGAAGGGAGGGATGAGGGGATGCAGCTGGCCACACACCCTGACACCCGGGCCAGAGTTAAGATGCTGGGAGCAGCTGGGAGCCGGCTAGGGTTCACTGCTGTGTGGGCGGTTGTTCTTCACCTCTACATCGCATTTCTGCACACATCTAGGGCTGGTGGAAACATAGCAAGGCCACCACTACCCCACTCCAGTCCAAGCCCCGTTGGCACCTACCCATGACGCACAGCAGCAACGATAGCACTTGTGCCAAAAGGATTGCCCGCACGAGCGGCGCCTCCAACGCTCGCTGGGCTCGCGCGAGGAAGCCATGCCCAGCCGTCGCTTTGACACGCATGGAGCCTGCTTGCCGCGTAGCCATCAAGAGACCTCCCCAAGACTGACTGCAGTTATTTTTGTTGAGGGAGTCCGTCACTCTACTAGAATTGCGTCGCGGCGCCCGTCGTGGCGCCCGCACGCAGGCGAGCGCCTGCCGGTGAGCTCGAACGGCGCTAGGCCGGGCAGCCGGCTTCATACATATTGTAACGAAAGTTACAAGAAAATATTTAGGTGTATCTGGCTGTCGAAATACGGTAAATGACCTGGCAGGGACCTGCACGCCGGCGTCTACGCGTCCACTGCGTGCGTATGTCAGCTTTGAATTTTCAATCATGTGTAAGAATTCCCTTCCATACATTGCGGCCTCCGAGTCGCACGTGTCAAACCCTGGATGGGGCGAGGGGTTCGCCAGCGCGCAGCCAGACCTGGCGCCTTGCGTAACGGTTGCGGTGTTCAGGCACTCCTTATTACTCACAGCGCGGTCACTGCTGTGATGACATGTTTCAACCATCCATCCAAGCACCCTCAAGTACAGCAGGTGAGCAGGTGGGAGTCACTGGGGATGGGACAGCAGGATTCGCGCGTGGATGACAAGGAGCCTGAGACCGCAAGCGTCTACCTCACCTCCCGGACATACATAGCCGGGGTCGGTTCGTACAGGCACGGCCCGCCGTAATGTGTCCAGCCACGTCCCGCTGTCAAGCACACTCACAGCGGCCAGCACAGGACAACCAAAACAGCAGCAGGACATCTCTAGCCACAACACTCCTCACTGCTGCGGCCTACCACACACTGTGCGGTGCTATGCTTGCCAGCAACGACCGCTAACCAGACATCGCGGTCGGCCTCAACCTGCGCGCCGGCGCCGCTACCCTCTTGGGCGACGCCGCGCTGTCCTCCGCAACGTGGCCTTGCTCGCCCCCTCCGCTATGCACATGCGCACCGTGACTGCTGGGCCCAGGCCCTGCGCCGCGGCCGGGCCCCGCACCGCTGCCGCTGCTGCTGCTGGCGGGACCAGGCCCTCCATCACCACCGCCGCCGCCACGCACCGCGGCGCAGGGTCCCAGGCCGCGCTCTACCAAGCAGCACCGCAGGGGTCGTATCTTGTTTTCAGGGCAATGTCTAGGCTCAGACAAAAACGGTTGGGTGGCCGCCGTCTTTTGTCTGGGCACATGGAGGTTTGGGGGCTTCTCCATAGGAATTCGGACAAAACCCGCCCCAAAACCGGGCCAACAATGTCTTGCCTCCAGGGGGGGGGTAGGAAACAAAGTGCCAGACCCCATGCCCCGAAATCCCCCCGGACCCCCCTTGAGGGGACGACCGACCCCCCGACGGACAAAACCTTGTTGATTAGGGGTTAAAACCCCTCCAATTTATACCAAAGTGGTGTCAATCGACTCCGCTTGACGAGCACTATCACTCCGTGCCAACAGCGGTCCTGTTCTGAGAGTTCGGTCACCGGCGGGATCCTATCCATGGAAATCCCCTCGACCCAGACCACCCCGCGCTCAACTCTCTGCCGCGTGACGAATGGACAATGTGCATCGGCAGCCTTGTTAGACGTGAACTCGGGCGCACCAGCGCTTCAGAGCCAAGCTGTGTCAGTGCGCATGTGTTGAATGTGGAGACATGTCCCGACATGTCCACGCCCGGACGCGCAACGTAGCCCTCCCACGCGTTGTTTGTGCTTATTACGTCATAACATGCACATATGAGCCTCGTACTGATGCGTTTGGCCCCTAGTTCTGCTTGTGGGGCGCTTCCCGAAATCCGCCGGGATGGGCTCCCGAAACCCGACGGACCCCCAGGGACGAGGACCGACCCCCCAACTTTGGCGGCCCAGAACTTCCTCACCAGACACCCCCTTAAGAAACTAAAAGTACGTGCATAATGCTCTCCTAAAGCTCTGTAATTTTGAGCATGGGGTAAGAATCTGAGCTTTCTACCCCCCCCCTGTTGCCTCAGACATTTATCCCCCGGAGGAATGTCTAGGAAACGGCCAAAATGGCCAATTAATGTCTGGAGACATTAAGATAGGAGCCCTGCAGCACCGCCATCAGCAGCGCGTGCCGCATCGCGGCCCTGCGGCGCAACGTTCAACCGGACCGCACCTGAGCCTGTCTGTTACCTGGCCCTGCCCCCCGAAGCGGACAAATCCTGGGCCAGACTTAATATCGCCACACAGTCCTGCAGGGTTGATTGGCACACATGGACGTCGCGAGCACGCGAGCCACCAAACGATAATCACAACTTGCAGGCCGCGCTGACCGTACGTACATACGTTGCCGAGCAGCATTCTGCTGCCTTTGCCGCATGTCCCCACTCAGCAATCGTCTGGGGCTGTCCGGTCAAAATTGACGCTTCAGTCGCGCGCCAATGCAGTGCTACGTAGCTAGCGCCCCCACTGTGCGCAACTCCACCTGCTGCTGCTGCTGATCATGCATGCAGCACATACGGTACACGCATTTGTGCAGCTCGCCAGGAGCGTGTGCAGCTCTCCAGCTCGTCCCCCCGTCGAATCGGCACCAGAATCTGTCTGCCGGGTCCCGCTTCGTTGCACTTCGCGACATACAAACTCGTGCACAGCAAACAGACAGTTCCAGACACGCCGGTCCATGTCCCCCGAACGACGTTCCAAGCCTCCACGGCCCTTGCCGCACTTGTGAATCGTCGTGCACCGATATGGCGACGCCTTAGCAGTAATGGGGGAGCACCACAGCTGAGAAATACGAAGCGTGACGGCGCCCATGCCGCCCCAGACAATTTCCATGCTCCCTGCACTGGCACCCTCCAAGTGCAGCGGGTTGAGCTCAGGCTGGCCAGGGGTGTGCTGCTGGGACAGGGTACACGCCGGAGTTGGCATGTCGTATCGAGGCGCCGTTACATCCTTTTCAGCAGGTCCGGCAATACACGCGCGTCCATCAACACAACAGCCCACCGCCGGCCTCAACATAAAGCATACACACGCCCGGGGCGCCCCAGTGCTCTACCTGCTGCTTCCCTTGCTTGGGCCCTGCTACAGCTCCGGATGGGCCGGGCGGCCCAGTGCACTAGTGCAGCGAAGGCTGTACGACGCCACAGTACTGCTCCTCCCCGAGTCCCGAACAAATACAGTATCGCCAAATCCATCCTCCCACACATCCATCCATGCAATATCTCATCGCCTGCTGGCTTGCTTGCAAGACTACAGCCCGTCCACAAGACCCCCCCCTTCCACCCCCCGCGCTCCTCCTCCCGCCCTCCTCCTCCTCCTCCTCCTCCTCCTCCTCCTCCTCCTCCTCCTCCTCCTCCTCCTCCTCCTCCTCCTCCTAAACCCCCCCCCCTCCTCCTCCTCCTCAACCCCCCTCCTCCCGCCCTCCCGCCCTCCTCCCGCCCTCCTCCCGCCCTCCTCCCGCATCGCTACTACTCCCGCACCGCCGGCCGGCGATATCCCTTAAGCGCCAACGAGCTCGCCACCACGCTGACGCTGCTGAGCGCCATTGCGGCGCCCGCCACCCAGGGCGGCACCAGCGCGTGCGTCAGCGGCCACAGCGCGCCCGCCGCCAGCGGCACCGCGGCGGCGTTGTAGCCGTAGGCCCAGGCGAAGTTGAGCAGGATGCGGCGGAACACGGCGCGTGACAGATCCAGGGCCACCACCACGTCCTGTGTGGATGGGTGTGTGTTAAAGAGCACAAG
This sequence comes from Chlamydomonas reinhardtii, assembly GCF_000002595.2. Classification (NCBI taxonomy): domain Eukaryota; kingdom Viridiplantae; phylum Chlorophyta; class Chlorophyceae; order Chlamydomonadales; family Chlamydomonadaceae; genus Chlamydomonas; species Chlamydomonas reinhardtii. The sequence continues at coordinate 6,251,481 of NC_057012.1, forward strand.
AAAAACATTACGCGTAGGACAGTGGATTGTGTGTTAAAGAGCACAAGGAAAACGTTGCGCAGTGGATTGTGTGTGTGTGTGTGTGTGTGTGTGTGTGTGTGTGTGTGTGTGTGTGTGTGTGTGTGTGTGTGTGTGTGTGTGTGTGTGTGTGTGGTGGGATGGTGGTGGGATGGGGGGGGGCATCGCCAATGCAAGATCCCGCTTACACCTCAGACAATCCAACCCATACCGTACCCACCCCACAACCCCTATGCCAAACCTCGCAAACATCGCAGCCCATCCATAACGCTCGCAACCCAAAACTACCGCCTCAAAACCCCATCAACAAAAACCGTAAAACCCCTCTGCTCACCTCCAGGTTATTGCGCATCAGCACTACGCTCGCCGCCTCCATGGCAATGTCCGTGCCGGCGCCAATGGCCACCCCCACGTCAGCCTCGCTCAGAGCCGGGCTGTCGTTGATGCCGTCGCCCACCATCGCCACCACCCGCGGCTTGGCTGCAGCAGCAGCGGCCTTGAGCGGCGGCTTGCCGCAGCAGCTGGCGCCGCCGCCGGCGCCCGCGGCGGCGGCGGCCTTGGCCGCGGCGGCGCTGCTGCGCTGTTGCCTGCCGCCGCCGCCGCCGCCGCCGGCCCGCGGCAGCAGTGGTGCTGTCAGGTCGTTGTCGTTGGTGGACACGGCCGTACAGTTATAACCCGTGGCAGTAGCGGCGGCGGCGGCGGCGGCGGTGGTGTCCAGCACGCGCACCACCACGTGTGGCGGCGGCGGCGGCGGCGGCTTCTTGCCGGCCTCCGCCGCACCGCCCTCCGCCTCCCCTTCCTCCTCCTCCCCCTCGTCCTCCGACAGCACCTGCAGCTGCACCGGCGCCGCCTCCTCCGCACCGCCACTGTCTCCGCCGCCTCCGCCGCCACCCCCACTGCTACTGCCGCTGCTGCTGCTGCTACTGCCGCCGCCGACCTCCACGCCGCCGGCCCGCAGCTGCCGGATCAGCTCCAGCTTGGCGGCGGGTGTCGCCTCTGCCAGCACGCGGCGGGGCGGCAGGCCCAGTTCGCCGGCCACGGCTCGAGCCACACGCCTGCATGCAGCGGCGTTGTTGTTGGTAAGTGGTAAGTGCGGGTAGGTGTGGGAGCGCAACAGGGGATATGTGGGGGGGGGGCAGGACGGTGGGTGTGAGGGCAGGGAGGTGTGGGATGCAGTCAAGGGTAGTGGCGCATCCGGCGTGTGGATATGCTCCCGCCGCCCTGCCGGTGGCCGGGGGAAAGCGTGCACACGCCCGCACTGCTGTGGCCCGTGACCCGTGACTCGCGAGGAGAGGCCCCCTCGGCACTTCCATCTTCAGCACACACCGTTCGCATGTATGGCTACCCCCCCCCCCTGACGCTGGAGCCCCCACCCACCCACCTACCCACCCACAACCACACACACGCCCACACCCCCCACACCCACCCACGCACCTGGAGTCCCCAGTGGCCATCCACACGTCCATGCCCATGCGGCGCAGCGTGGCCACCACCGCCCGGGCCTGTGCGCGTGTGTGAGAGCGGGTGCGCGTGAGACAGGGGTGGTGGGCAGGTGTGTGTGTGTGTGTGTGTGTTGGCGAGAGGTAAAAAGCGGGAGCGCACGTGCACCCACCACAAAACCACACAGCGCGTGGGTGCGGCCTGTGGGCAACCCAGTCGCTACTCGCACTCGAGCACACATGCACACGCACATGCACACGCACGCACGCACGCACGCACACATACACACACGCACACACGCATACCTCGGGCTTGACGCTGTCCCTCAGCGCCACCAGCGCCGCCGCCACGCCGCCCACCGCCACGCCCACCACCGTGCACCCCGCCCGCCGCTCCAGCCGCCGCAACACCGCCGCCGCGCCGCCCGCCAACTCCGCACCGTTCTCGGCCATCCACGCCGCGTTGCCAATCGCAACGGTCAACGAAACCGGGCCGCCAGTGGCGGCGGCGGCGCCGCCGCCGCCACAGCAGCTGCCGCCGCCGCCGCCGCCGCCGCGGAGCGCCGCCGGCGCGGCAGCGCCTAGGGCGGCGCGCAGCGCCGCCGCGGCGGCCGGCGTGACCTCCACGACGGCTGTGACGCCGCGGCCTGGCACCGCTGTGAAGTCACGCACGTGGACGTCGCGCGCCGCCACGGCGGCGGCGGCGGCGCGCGTGCCGGCGGCGGTTGCGGTTGCGGCTCCGGCGGCGGTTGGCGGCTCGGCCGCCAGCAGGTCTACGGCGCAGTACGACACGACGGCACGCGCCAGCACATGCTCCGAGGAAGACTCAACCGCCGCCAGCAGGCACAGCAGCTCGCGGCGTGGCCAGTGCGGCGCCGCCGTACTCTCGGCGGTTGCGGTTGCGGTTTCAGGTACGAAGTCGGATCCGGATTCCGGCATCGGCGCACCGGTCGTTGGATCCAGCGGGATGAGGTGCTGCACTGCGCAGTCGCCCCGTGTGAGTGTGCCGGTCTTGTCGAACACCACCACGCGTGTGTTGTGGGCGCGCTCCAGTGCGGCACCGCCCTTGATCAGGATGCCCTGGGTGCCAGTTGAGGAGTGAAATGTGGTTTCTTTAAAGAGCAACAAGGAGAGTAAAGCGCTGAAGTACGTGTGTGCGTGTGTGGAGGCGCACGTGCGGCGATGGAGGAGCACAGCGGGCGGCCCGGCGGGTGGTGAAAACCCAGCACCGCGGCCTCCTGCCTCAGCCTGCCGCACACCCACTTGCGCTTGACAGGCAATCCCACCACCAGCCGCCTCCTGCCCCTCCCAACCACCACCCCTCACCAATGAACTACCACCCCTCAACCCCTCCCAACCACCACCCCGCCCCAACTCGCCCCCATCCTTGTGTTTCCACTACCCCTCCCAACCCCCCCCCCCCCAGAAAAAACCCCTCCCAACCCCCCCCCCTCCCCATGCCAGCATGGGTCCAATGCCGTGGCCTACTTAGCGTTTGCGCGCGTCCATTCCCGTCGCGGCGGCCATAGCGTTTAGGTTCCTTTGCTTTTGCCTTTTGCCTCTCACCTCGCCCTCCCGTTTCTTGCTATGCATGGATGTCTGGACGTCACGCGGCGTGGGTTCCAATGCCACGCCGCAGGTGAGTACACGCCGGGGTATGTAGGAAAGCTATTAGGGCGGCGAGCGTCCGTAGATCGCGACTAGTCGCGCGTAGTAGTGTCGCCGTGCCGCCGCGAACTTAGGTCGTGTCAGGCTATGCAGCAGCTTTATATCAAACGGGAACACTACTTCGGAGGGTCTACGCGCTGGAGCTGGAGCTGGAGCTCGAGCTGGAGCCAGGAGCTGGTCGACATCGTCGGTAACGCTTCATGTTCCGCAAGATGGTCTACCGTCTACCACTTCCTTAACTAATCATGAATGTAACCCCCCAAAAAAACCGCCCGCCCGGCCCCCTCCAGCTCACCATGCGCGCCGCCACGCCCGTGCCCACCATGACCGCGGTGGGTGTGGCCAGCCCCAGACCGCAGGGGCAGGCGATGACCACCACACTGATGGCGTGCAGCAGCGCCAGCAGCCGCACACTCACGCCCGGCGGCAGGTCGCCCGGGTGCACCCAGCCCGCCGCCCCCGCCGCCAGCCAGCCCAGCAGCACCAGCAGGGAGATCAGCACGATGGCAGGCACGAAGTAGGAGGCGATGGAGTCGGCCACCGCCTGTGTGTGTTGTGTGTGTGGGGAGTTGAGCGGTTACATTCATGACTAGTTAAGGAAGGGGGGAGTTGGGGGAATGGAGGGAGATTGAGGGCCTTGGCGCAGCATGACGCGCCCACCCCAACCCCACAGCCGCACCCCACACATCCCCAGCCCCTCATTCCCCACCACCCACCACCTTGCACCACACAGACCCAAGCACATGGCAAACAAGTTGCGACGGCAGTGCATGAGCACGACATGCGGTGAAGGGGAAAGCGTAGCTTGCATCCCCAGCATGATCTGGCCCTCCTTGATCGCGTTGGCGGTCTCAAAGGTGGATTTGGGGTCCTTGGCGGTCTTGGACACGATCTGAAAGATGCCGTATGACGAGTATACGTGGCCGGACCAGATGATGCCAAACCCGCCCTTGGCGAAGGGCGTGAACGTCTCAAGCACATAAAAGGACGTGAAACCGCTCTGCACGCGCCCTTTGACGTGCTTGAGAGCGGCTTCACGCCCGTTCACGTGCTCAAGATGTCCGCGCCCTTCGCCAAAGGCGGGTACGGCAGCATCTGGTCCGGCCAGGTATACTCGTCCTACGGCATTTTTCAGGCCGTGTCCAAGACCGCCAACTTCACCATCGAGAACGTGATCGTGATCGAACGTGATCAAGGAGGGCCAGATCATGCTGGGGATGCAAGCGACGCTTTCCCCTTTACCGCATGTCGCGCTTCTGGCCCGAAGCTCCCTGCCTGGTGTCGGGGCTGCTTTCCTGGTCGCCAGGTAAGTCGTGGCATTCGTTTGTAGTCTCCGCGTGCCTGTCCTGTGCTGTTGTGCGCGCCACAGAGCCCGGGCGGCGACACTCCTCGCCGGCGCCGCTCGCCCTGCTGCTCCACGATGCATCGGCCCCCATCCCATAAGAATTGTCGCTTGCAACTAACGCCTCTGCCTGTGCTCCGCTCGTGTTCGTTGGTTTTGGTTTAATTTGGGCTGGTATTTACAACCCCCCCCCTCCGCACCCCTCACACACCTGCACCGGCGCCTTGCTGGTCTGCGCCTGCTGCACCAGCCGCGCAATGCCGGCCAGCACCGTGTCGCCGCCCACCGCCGCCGCGCGCATGTGCAGCACGCCCTCGCCGTTCACACTGCCGCCGATCAGCTGCGGCCGGGAAAGGTAAAGGTGCGTGTAATGTGAGAATGTGAGGATGTGAGGGTGCAAGAGGCGTGTGTGTGAGCGCGAGTGTGAGCATGAGCGAGCGCGCGCGGCGTTGCGTGAGGTCCAGTCTTGAGAAGGGCTGCACTCAATGGCACTGGGCAGTGGACCGCCACCCAATAAACACACGCAGCGGCAACGCCGCCATAACCGTGCCGCCAAAGGTGCTGCAGGGCGATGATGACGAGGTGCCACTCACCGCAACCCCAACGCCACCGTCTGTCCCCCGCCCCTGCCCACCCGCCCAACACCAAACCCAAACCCATCCAAACCAAAACCAAACCCACACATCCAAACCCAAACCCACACATCCAAACCCAAACCCCACCCCACTCCCCCTGCCCCCCTGCGCCCACCTGCGCTCCCACCACCTTGCGCACGGGCAGGCTCTCGCCCGTGACCATGCTCTCGTCCACGCCGCTGCGCCCCGCCAGCACCACGCCGTCCGCGGGCACCGCGGCGCCGGGCGGCACACGCAGGATGTCGCCCACCTGGGGGGGGGGGAGGGGGTTACATGCATTAAGTTTACGAAGTTAAGTCGTAGCCAGGTACAAAGGTGCACAGTAGTCGTCGTTACCGATGTCCGCGGGGGGAGGGGCGGGTACGGGTGGGGTGCCACTAGCCAGACAGGAGGTGGGCGCCGATGTGTGTTCAGGTCTTTCAGGACCGTGGGGGGGCGGGGGATGGGGTGGGGTTACATGCATTAAGTTTACGAAGTGAAGTCGTAGCCAGTGGGGTGGGGGTGGTGGTCGGGGAGATGGAGAGCGCTGGCGTGCAATACACAGGCCGGCTCTGTGCTCACTGTGATTTGCTCACCCCCATAACCCCATGACGGCTGCCCGTGCGCACGACCCCAACCCACCCAACTAACCCGTCTCCACGTGAACCGCTTTCCACTTCCCCCTGTCCTCCGCTCGTTTCCGTTGGCTTTGGTTTAGCTTGGGCTGATATTTACACCCCCCCCCAACACACACACACACACACCACCTAAGTGCATCCTGTGTTGCTTTCCCAACCATAATTGCAACCCACCTGCACCAGCTCCACGGGTATCTCCCTCTCCGCCACCGTGCGCCCGCTGCCCGGGTCCACGCGCAGTAGTGTGGCGGTCTTGGGCGCCAGACCCAGCAGCCGACCCACCACGTCCGCGGTGCGCGCCTTGGCGTTGGACTGAGCAGTGAGGTGGGGGGGAGGAGAGGAGGGGGATTTGCAAAGATGGTTGGAAAAACGGTACAGGATGCACTTTAGACTGCAGACGAAATCGTGATCAAACGAGGGGGAGGGGGAGGGGAGAGAGAGGAGGGAGAATGGAGTAGTGTAGTAAAACAAGTGCAGTAGGAAGGAGGCGGTTGGGGAATGCCGATGCAACGGCCGCGGCGGTCGGAGCCAACCGCATATAGTGTGACCCAGCTTCCTCTCCTGAAGCCCCGACCGTTCACCCGCGCCTGCAAACCCTACCTCGACACCCCCACACCTTCCTTGTATTCAAAACCCTCCCCAGCCCCCACACACGCACCTCCAGCCATTTGCCCATGAGCACAAACGTGATGATCAGGGCGCTGGTCTCAAAGTACACGCCGCCCCCGCCGCCGCCGCCCATGCCGCCTCCGCCTCCTTCGCTACTGCCGCCGCCGCCGCCGCCCTCTGCTACAGCCGCCAGCAGCATGGAGCACAGGCTGTAGCCGAATGCGGCGCTGGTGCCCAGCGCCACCAGCAGCGACATGTTGGCGGCGCCGTGGCGGAGGGAGGCGAAGGCGCTGGAAGGGGTGAGGGGAGACAGGCAGGGAGGGAGGACGAGAGGCGTGTGAGGACGTGAGATGTGTGAGGCATCAAAGTATTATACCCACACTCAAACACACGCGCACGCACACACTGTTGTGCCCCCCCCCCCACACACGCACACACACACACACGCGCACACGCATACACGCGCCCCCACCTCCTGTAGAAGGGCGCGCCGCAAACGAACTGCACGGGCGCCGCCAGCGCCAGCTCCACCAGCCACAGCGCTGGCACGCGGCCGCACACCAGCCAGCCGTGCTCTGTAGGTGCCGGGGGCGGGGGGTTGCAGAGGGGGGGAGTGTTCGGGGGTTACATTCATGATAATTCAAGATGTGAAGGCGTAGCCAGGTAAAGTAGTATGGCAGACGCGTTGTTACCGATGTCCGCGGGAGTGGTCCGGCAGGGGTTGACAGGCGGGTTCAGGTGCGGATTGCAAGGTCGACAGGTTAGGGCAGTGGGAACATTTGTGATACGGCAGGGCGGGGCAAGGAGGGTGGGTGCATGGGTGGGCAGGAATAGTTTGGGGGGTTTGCAGTTGGGGGTTGGGTGGGCGTGGTGACGAAGAGGGCATATGTGTGTGTGTGTGTGTGTGTGTGTGTGTATCCCTCGTCCTCACTCCCTCTCTCTCCCTCCCTCTCACTCACCCAGCGGCTCCATGAGCGGCGGCAGCATGGCCGCCATGGCCAACAGCAGCAGCGGCGCCGAGAAGGCCAGAGACACCAGCAGCTGCCGCCGCCACTTGAGCGCCTCGTGGCTGCGGGGGTGAAGGAGTGTTTGTGGGTGATGGGGGAATGGGGGGTTGTAAATACCAGCCCAAACTAAGTCGAACCAAGCCAAATTAGCGGAGCACAGGGGGGGATTATATAGGTGCGGGGTGTGGGGTGAAGTGGGTGAGGTGGGTAAGGTGGGGGAATCCGGGGGGGGGGGTTGTGTTCGGGGGTGTGGTGGGAGGTCGGGAGGCGTGTGGGCACGGCGGGGCGGGCGCCATGGAAGTGGGCTAGGAGGTGCGCTCAGGGCGACGAGGCATCGCAGGCGCAGAGCAGCCCCCCCCCCCCCCTCGCCAAGGTAAGGCACAGGCGAGGGCCATCCCAGGCACTTCACGACCACATGCACACAGCCCTCATAACACCACACACACGCACACAAACCCGCAGGCCCATTGCGCCCGCACACACTCACACGTGCAGCGCTCCTCCCGCGTCGTCCTGCCCCTCCTTCCACAGCGCCGCGCCGTAGCCCGCCGCCTCCACCGCCTCGATCAGGTCGCGCGGGCCGCCTGGGGGGTGGGTGGGTGGGGGGCGACATGCATTAAGTTTACGAAGTGAAGTCGTAGCCAGGTACAAAGGTAGGGGGCGGGGGGTTACATTCATGACTGATTAAGGGGAGGGTGGGGGTTGCGAAGATGGTTGGTACAGCGGCACAGGATGTGTGTGTGGGGTGGGGAATGAGGTGGGGGCAGCCGTGCATGCTGTCAAGGTGTGAGTGGGTCATGCGGCGCGTCTGCCAGCTGCTAGTCCTACTAGATGCTCTTCATTCTAGACTGCTTACAATCCTGTTGCAACTCCCCCCCCCCCCACACACACCATCTCAACCCCAACCACAAACCCCAACCCCTCCGCCACCCACGCACGCATGTCCTCTTCGCAGCCCTCCCCCTACCACCCCCAAACCCATCCTCCTACCCTCCCCTGCCAACCCCTCCTCCCACCCAAACCTCCCCTTTCGCCTCCCCTTTCGCCTCCCCCTAAACCCCACTCACCCACTACGCCCGGATCGTACTTGACGGCCGCCTGCCCCGCCAGCAGGTTGACGCTGGCCTCGGTCACGCCCGGCAGCGCCCGCAGCGCCGCCTCCACCGCACCGCTGCAGGCCGCGCAGGTCATGCCGCGGATGGCCAGGCGGGCAGCGCCTGGTGGGATTAGTGAGATGGGGGGAGGCGGGGAGGGGGGAGTTACATTCATGTGAAGATGAAGGGGGAGTTCCATCCCTTCCCCCTCCTATAGCACCCGCTGTTACCATTAACTCACTCCGTCCTGCGTAAACGGCTGGCACCCACACCCACACTCTTACACACCCACACCCAAACCCACACTCTTACACCACACCCACCCCTTCCACACACACCCTCTCCCACCCCCCTCACCCGGCTCCTGCTGCCCCTCCGTGGCCAGCGCGCCCTCGAAGCCGCAGCCCTCGATGGCGTCCAGCAGCTCCGGCAGCCCCACGACCCCCGGGTCGTAGTCCACCGCCGCCCGCTCCGTCATGAGGCTGACGCTCACGCCGCCCACCCCCGGCAGCCGACCCAGCTGCGCCTCCAGCGCCGCCACGCAGGAAGCGCAGGTCATGCCGGTCACGTGGAAGTGCGCGGTGCGCAGGATGGGCGGTAGGCCGGACAGCAGCGAGGGCGGGAGCGCTAAAGCGCCGGAGGCGGCGCGGGAGGCGGCGCGGGAGGCGGCGCGGGAGGCGGGGCCGGCGGGGGCGGCTGTGGCGGGGGCGGGGGCGGCGCCAGCGGCACGGGGGCTGTGCAGCAGAGCCGCCGCCGCCGCGCCTGCCTGTGGCGGCTGTTGCGGCTGCTGCTGCGGCTGCTGCTGCGGCTGTGGATGTTGTGCAGACGCCGCGGCGAAGGCCGACGTCAGGCCCGGCCCCATAGCAGCAGCAGCACCACCACCACCATCGCGTCCGCTGCCACTGCCGCTGCCGCTGCCGCTCAGAGCCAGGTGCGCGGGCGCCACCGCCGGCGACCCAAAGGGCGCAGGCGGCGCCATCGCATCCGCCAGGGCCGCCATTCCCGCCAGCTCGGCCGGCGCCTCGTCCTCAATGACCATCACAGGGTGAGCGAGGGAGGCGGCGGCGGTGGGGGCGGGGTGGGAGGCGGGGTGGCCCGGGGACAGGAGGGCGGCGACACCCGTAGCGTTGGTGCCGGAGGCGGCGGAGGCGGTGGGCGAGGCGTGCGGGTGGTGGGCGTCCAGCGACGCCCTGTGGTGGCGAGCCGGGTCAACGGAGGGAGGCGCGGCGGTCATGGGATGGGGTGATGCGCGACGATATGCAGGGTAACGAGCAAGCAGGGTACGTGACGTGGTAACCATGGTGCTGCCCTGGCGCGGCGCTGGCCAAACCCTCCTCTCCCCATCCCTTGTTCTTGCCCTCGCTTATCCCCTCGCCGTCCCGCCTCGCCGTCCTTCGCAGCCCCACCCCCACAGTCACGGCTACCCCGCCCGGGTGCACACTCACAAGCCATTTCCGCTGACAGAGGGCGTGGCGGCGGGCGTCACCGCAAGCGTGGCGGCGGGTGTGGCCCAGGGCGTGGCGCCCGGCGGCGCGCCCGCCCCGAACCCCAGCTTCGTCAGCAGTCCCGCCAGAGCCGAGCGCAGCGCCTTGGGAGCGCTGCTGCTCAGGCTGGCGCTGCTGCTGCTACTGCCGAAGGCTCCGGTGCTACTGCCGAAGGTGCCGGTGCTACTGCCGAAGGCGCCGCCGCCGGCGCCGTCCTCCGGCCGCGCCCACACCTCCACCACGCCGCGCCGGCCGTCCACCTGCACGCCCGCAACCCCCAGGCTGCGAGCCTCCACCAGAAGCTGCCGTGCCAGGCTGCGCCGCCGGGCCGCAGTGGCGGCGGCGGCGGCGGCGGCGGCGGCGGCATCTGCGCGGCTGCCGCCGCCGGCTCCGCTGCTGGGACTGCGCGGCGGCAGCTGGTTTTGCTGCTGGTGCTGAGACCCCAGGGACGGCGGGGAGAGCGGGCGGGCGGAGGCGGCGGGGGGCGGGGCGCCGGGGGCGGGGCTGGCGGCGTAGCGGAAGGTGAAGGCGGGCGGCGGCAGGCCGGAGTCGGGGAAGGCGGCCTGTGGGGGTGGGCGGGTTGCGTGTCAGGTGCGTGTCAGATGCGTGGGAGGGGGGTTTGCAGCGCGCGTGGGGGTTGGCATGGTTGGTGGTGTTCATGTGTTGGAGGAGGTGTGGGGGCTGTGCGAGTTTGGGGCTGCGGGTTTTTGCCCCGGAGCCAGGACAGGCTGTGTGGCTGCGTGCTTGCGGCCCTCTCTGCAGCCCCTTGGGCTCCTGCCCCCGGGAAAACGTTGCTGGCTTGCTTGGCATTAACTAGCATGCGATGCAGCTCGTCCGTGCAAAATGCATGGCATGCGCTGCGGTTCGGCCGGTCCTAGAATCCTTCTCCTTCTCGAAGGAACCCCCTCTGCGCTGGTGCAGAATACGGGCCCCGCCCTTCGCCCCTGCACGCCAATTCCGCACCTTTGCGTATTGTTCCGCGCTGTTGCAACGACAGTCTGAACAATCGCAGCGGCAGAGCTCAAAGAACTCGTCCGGATTCAGCGCGGGGTCGTAGTTGGCGAGCCGCATCGTGACCGTGCCGCAGCAGCAGGGCGTTCCATCGCCACAGCCGCATTGGCAGCCGGGCTTGCTGATGGGCTGGACAGCGCTAGCAGCGGCAGCGGTGCCGCTCTGCGACAGTGTCGCGCCAATCGACGAGTCAATGCTCGCGCGTGCACGGCTGGAGCAGCAAGGTTTTTCCTCGGCTACCTCGCAAGTCGGGGCCCATATACTATTGTCCGAGGGGCGCCGCGGAACAGGCGCGCGCGAATCAGTGCCGGCGCAGCAGCCCTTTGTTGGCTGGGCACAGCCCGCTCTACATGATGGCATTTTGATCGGTATTGAAGGAAAAGCCGAAGCTTGCCTCGAGCACACGCCACGTAATAAAATTCCCGTGGGCAACTGTGTCGGGCTGGAATTACATCATCGTAATGTCAAAAATGTTTCAAAATTGGAAGGCATTTCTGGGCATCGCGCGAAAACATACGAAATCCATCGCTGGGCGGGAGGGAACCGATCGCTTTGACCTGGAACTCCAGTTTGTGTTTACGTTAAGCACACACGTCATACATCAAAGCTGCATTAGGCTGAAACCCGTGGCTGTACGTTTGTCCGTGCGAACCCTGACAATCTGCTGAACCATAACGAGAGCCCTGGCCAGCAGCTGTTGAAGAAAATGGCTGAGGAGCCAGCGAATCTTCCCGACCTGCTGACAGAATTCGCGGGAATCACGGGTGCGAGCGAGCTTGTAGCGGAGCATTACCTTAGCGCGGTAAGTGGCAGCCGCCGTGGGCGAACCGTCTAGGTGCATTTCGGGCCGAGCTCTATAACGCGAATGAGCGCTGGCACCCGGGGGGTCGGGCCTGGGCACTGTGGGGCGGCCACCCGCAGCAGCCGACGGCAGCAGCAGCCCTAGGGCCCTAGGCCCAGGTGGTTAGCGGCCCGGTCCGCCTTTGTCGCTATTCGCTGATATCGCCGATCAGCCAACTTTTCCGGGCTGTAGGGTCGATGGATGGCGCGGGCGTTGTCACACCAGAACCGGGGGCCAGCGTGTGCTACTTGCGTGTCAACTGAAGCCGCAGCGTTCGTGGTCGCGCCGCGGTTTGTTGTCATTTGCAAGCTGCTGCTTTCACACATCCACACAGCCACATAAGCGCACGCGTATATTCTTCCCCTCTCCGTGCACACAACCAAACACATGGATGCAGTGCAACTATGACCTTAACCGGGCGGTCGAGTTCTTCTTCGAGCACCCGCCCGCGCCCAACCAGGCCCCGCCAGCGGCCGGCGGCGGAGCCGCCGCCAGAGGCGGCGGCGGCGGCGGCGGCGGAGCCGGGACACGTGGCGGATCCGGATCCGGTCCTGATGACGACGATGACGACGATCTCATGGGCGTGGAAGGCGGGGAAGCAGCAGCAGGCACGCGCGGCAGCGGCGACGGCGGCGGTACAGCCGGGGGCGGCGGCGGCGTCTTCGGCGTGACGGGCCGCGGCGTGGGCAGGGGCGTGGGCTCGGGGCCTGCCGGTGTGGGGGACGAAGACGAGGAGCTGCAACGCGCGCTCGCGGCGTCGCTGGGGCAGGAGCTGCCGCCGGGTGGGTGGCTGGCTGGCTGGGAGCGGTCTGGGCTGGTTGGGTGGATTGGCGGCGGGGGCGGGAGCTGGGGCGCGGGCGCGGGCGGGGGCGGGGGCGGGGGCGCACCTGGCCGTGTTGGCAGGGGCGGAGGCTGGCAGGGGTCAGCCCGGTGGAGCGGTGGAGTCACCTACTCCCGGGCATGTGTGAATTAAGGGTGCTGTGGGCGGCGCGCGTGCTGCTCTGCGGGCCCTAGCCCGCCGCCCCCACCCCACCACCTATCCACGTTGAGATACGGCACCCACCTTGACTTCTCCTGACACCATTACGGCCGTGCCTGAAACAGGCCCGCGCGCCGGGGCGGGAGGCGGCGGCGGCGGCGGCAGCCGGCGCGTTGCGTCGCGACCCGCGGAGGTGGGAGCTGCCGGCGGGACTTACACCGTGCCGCACACAGACGGCTGCTAGGCGCTGCACACAGGCTGCACGCACCACATGTTGATCTGGAACCCTTTATGTCGCCCTCAAGGCATTCCGACGTGCATCTGGGTCATCTGGGTCATCTGGGTCAACAGCAGTGCGGCGCCGCCACACGCATCACGCATCAGCCCCATCGTTCACCTGTACATCTTACTCGCTTCCACTCCATGCCGTCCCCCCGGCGCCACACGCATCACGGCACCGGCCGCATCGCTCGCCTGTCGAATGTCGATGATCTTCCCCGCCCCCACTCCATGCCAATCCCCCTCCCTCGTCCTCACAATGCCGGCTGCGTTGTCGCAAAACCACCGCCACCCGCTCCACAATGTCACCCGCTCATCTTAGCCCGTTCCGTTGAGTCTCTCCTCTTCCATGCTTCCTTGTTGTCGTGCGCACGTAGCGTCTGGACGACCACAATGACGTGATTGCTGATGATGATGACGACGATGACGACGCCGAGCTGCCTGGCGCCGACGACCTGCTGGAGGCCATGGCGGCGCAGCGGGAGAGGAGCCTGGCCGCGGAGGCGGCGGCCCGGCAGCGCATGGACGGTGGGGCGGCGGAAGGGTGGCGGTGGGCGGGTTGCGAGGTTGGGGCAGCGGGTGGTGGTGGTGATGGTGGGGGTGGGGGTAGTTTCCTATGGTGCTTGGAGGGTGTGTGCACGGCTGGGGAGGTCGAAGGACGTGGGGGGGGGCGTATGTGGTCGCGGTGGGTTTGGGTCGCGGTCCGTGTGTTGCAAGCTGCCAGTGCACGTACTGGGGCCCGTGCCAAGCGCTTGTCCACACACAGACACACACAGACAAACACACACACACACATACACACACACACAGACAAACACACATATACACATACACATATACACACACAGAGATGATGGAGCAGATGCTAGGCGGAGGAGGCGGCGGAGGCGTAGGTGGCTCAGGAGCCGGCGGAGGCAGTGGCCGTGC
>NC_057012.1:6265722-6267450 GCF_000002595.2 Chlamydomonas reinhardtii
CCTCCCGGGCTACCCGGCCCTGCCTCGCGGGGCTGGGGCTTGGTCCGGGCGGCCTGCCGTCCATGTTCCCCGGCGGCATGTTCCCCACCGGGTGGGTGTTGTGGTTGGTGGCGGCATTGGGGGATGGGTGGCGCCGGCATGTTCCCACCGGGTGCGTGCGTGGGATTGGTGGTGAAGTGGGTGATGGGGGGCGGTTGGGTGGGGCTGGTGTTGGAAGGGGTGGGGTAGATGGTGCGGGGCGGGGTGGGGCAGACGGTGGCGGGGCTGGTGTTGGTGTGGGTGTTGGTGTTGGTGTTGGGTTAGCTGCTCACTTTGTGACGGGCTGGGGCGGACACCCACCCGGCCACGACGTGCACACAGCACCCGCGCCTTCGCCCTCCCTTCACATACCCTCAAGTCCTAACACACATGCTTTGTTTTCCTTGTGCTCTTTAACACACGCATACGCACACACGCACACACGCACACACACACGTACACATACACACACGCACACAGGCATGCTGCCGCCTGGTTTCCCGGGCGGCCTGGCGGGGTCGCGGCCCGGCGGCGGCCGCCACCGGCAGCAGGGCACGGGGGCGTACGGCGTGGCGGAGGACGAGGATGAGGACATGGGGGTGGGCGGCCCGGTGGGCGGGGAGGACGGGTTTGGGTTTGGCACGCCCGCCGGCACGGCGGGCCGCGGGCCGGCGCCGCGGCGGCGGGTGGAGGTGCGGCGAGGCGGCGGCGGCGGCGGCAGTGGCAGCGGGGCAGGCGGTGGCGGCGGTTCAGGGGGAGGAGGCGGCGGCGCAGGTCAGGGCGGGCATGCGGCGGCGGGGCCAGATGACCTCGATGATCTGGAGCTGCCGGAAGGTGCGTGCGCGTTTATGTATGTGTATGTGTATGTGTTCGTGTGAGGTAATATTGTACGTTTTGCATATCTGCATGTCTGTGTGCGTGTGCGGAACAAATGTTTGTTCGTATCTTGCCCTGGTGTTGAAGAGCACAAGGAAAACACATTGCACCCTGTGTGTGTGCGTGTGTCACACAGGCATGAGCCGCGCCGAGCTGGAGGAGGCTCGCATGATGGAGGCGGCCATGCTGGGGGTGCCTTACGAGGGCCGCATGCCCGACTTCAGCAGCCGGGCAGGGGCGGGGGGAGGAGGCGGCGGTGACAGGGGCGCGCGCGAGGCCAGCGCGGCGGCGGCGGCGGCCAACCCGCACCTGGCCGAGCACCGGGAGCTCAGATACGACCAGGTGGAGGCGGGGGCGGAGGCGTGTGGGTGGGGGGTGGGTGGGTAGGAGGTGGCGTGGGTGGGTGGGTGGGTGGGTAGGAGGTGGCGTGGGTGGGTGGGTGGGTGGGTAGGAGGTGGCGTGGGTGGGTGGGTGGGTGGGTGAGTGAGTGGGTGAGTGAGTGGGTGTGTGGTGGGTGGTGGGAGGCGGAGGCGTGGGTGGGTGGGTGGGTGGGTGGGTGAGTGAGTGGGTAGGAGGTGGCGTGGGTGGGTGGGTGGGTAGGTGAGTGAGTGGGTGAGTGAGTGGGTGGGTGGTGGGTGGTGGGAGGCGGAGGCGTGGGTGGGTGGGTGGGTGAGTGGGTGGGTGGTGGGTGGTGGGAGGCGGAGGCGTGGGTGGGTGGGTGGGTGAGTGGGTGGGTGGGTGGGTGGGTGGGTGGGTGGGTGGGTGGCAGGCGGCGTGACAGGGTAAGGGAAGCAAGTAGCTGAAGTAGCTCAGGTGGGTGCGGAGGCGTGTGGG
>NC_057012.1:6270754-6271914 GCF_000002595.2 Chlamydomonas reinhardtii
GCCCTTCCTCCGGCCCTATCTAGGAGTTCCCGCCCGTTAATAGCCAGCTACCGCCCATATGCAAAGCAACTATCAGCATTTCGTTTTATTGCTGCTCACCTGCTGGTCATAGTCCAGGCCCTCATCGAAGCAGCGTCACTGGAAAGGACCACCTTGGCGGGGCCGTCGTCGAGGTTGCCGCTGTAATTCAGCGACAAGGTTGGATCCGCAGCCAGCTTGATCACATACTGGTTTGGGGTGTCCGTGTCTGCAAGCGGCAGCAGTAGCGTGCGGCAGGATGAGTCGGGAGCCAGGGCGGCGCGCGCGGGTTGGCTGGGTCACGGCCTCGTGCGTGCGATTGCTTGGCTGGATGGGTGCGTGCGTGCGTGGCGGTGGATTGCATATATATGGGGTTGTGACCTGCCAATCGTCCATGTGTGTGCGTGCGTGGGTGCAAGCGTGCGCCCCCTCCATTCCTTTCCGGACTCCGGGACGGACGACGGAGGGCGAGGGCCTCCGTTTTCCGTGTATGCAATGTTTGCATGCACTCTTGATTGACCATCCAGCTCTGCTACCGTATATTGACTGTCGCCAAGTGCCTGTTGTTATTTACTTACCCTCAACCATGAAGTTCTGCCAGGCTGACGCACCACTGAAACACCCACCCCAGTACATAGGTCCGCCGGACGGGGGCACAGTCATGCAGACGAACCCACCAAACACACGGAACGAAACTGTCAACGGAAAGATAGTGGGAAATAAAAGGGCAAACTTCATTGGGGGTGCGTGAATTGGCTATGAATTTCCGGTGGGGATGCATGATTGAAGTGGATACCAGTTGCCCATTATCACATACAGCGGATAACGAATCAATCCTCTCACATGTTGTTGAAGGGGGAGGAGCATGCGGGGATGAAGCAGCAGCAACCGGGCTGGGCGGAGGAGGGCTCGGGGGCGGCGGCGATGGGGGAGGAGGAGGAGGCGGTGAGGGGGGAGGGGAAGGGCTGGGCGGCGGCGGGGGAGATGGCGCCACCGTGCAGGTCTTGCTGTTGGTGTCGTAGTCATGGAAGCCGGGCTTGCAAATGACGGCGTAGGAGCCCTTGCTGTTTGTGCAGGACGCCACAGTGGCGCGGTCGAAGCCATCGCACTCGTCGATGTCTGTGCGCGTGTGCACATGAATA
>NC_057012.1:6272014-6279514 GCF_000002595.2 Chlamydomonas reinhardtii
GGGAGGTGAGGGAGGAGGGGGAGGAGGAGGCGAGGGGGGAGGGGGCGAGGGGGGCGGGGGCGGGGGCGGAGGGGGCGAGGGGGGAGGGGAAGGGCTGGGCGGCGGCGGGGGAGATGGCGCCACCGTGCAGGTCTTGCTGTTGGTGTCGTAGTCATGGAAGCCGGGCTTGCAAATGACGGCGTAGGAGCCCTTGCTGTTTGTGCAGGACGCCACAGTGGCGCGGTCGAAGCCATCGCACTCGTCGATGTCTGTGCGCGTGTGCACATGAATAATGGCGCGCAGCAGGTTTTGAGAACCTCGCGGGCCATACAAAACCCTGCTGCTGCCCCCATCCACTAGCTAGCCCGCCCCATCCACCTGGGCAAGACGACGACGCCAAGGCGCCCAACCCGCCCCTCCAGTCCAACTCACCACGGCATTTCTTGCTGTTGGAGTTATAGGAGTTGAAGCCGGACTTGCAGGTCACCGAGAGCTGGGCGTTTGCGAAGACGCAGGCGTCGACCGACTCCCAATCAACGGAGGCGCAAGGGTCCGCGTCTGCACCAGTTCCAGTCCCATCCACAATGTCAAATTCAGGGGTTGGGCATGCGTCCGGAAGAGCAACAAGGGGTGTCAGCTTTGTACAGCTGGAAAATGGGCTGAGCCCCCGTACGCTTGGGAGCTATTAGGCGTGTAACGCCCCGTCAGAGCCTCCATGCCGCTACGACGCGCAGGCGCATCGGCATTTGGGCGGGTTGGGGCCACGCATGCCTTGTCACGTTCCCAAACACCCCAAGCATTTTTTTCGCCTCCTGCCATACTCAACACTTCCCCGGCGCTCCACGCTCAAAGGGCTAGGCGCGGGGCGGGGGCGACCTCGCAGGCATGGCTCAGCAAGTCGCTCAAAACTTTCAATGTACTTCCCCGCTTTGCTTGCCGACAACATAGTTTGCCTTAGAGACTGCATATTAGCGGGCACCGGATGCTTTCCTCGCGACGTCGCGAAAGTCAAATGTCCGCGAAGGCACTTCTCGCTCCGCCCGAATTTTCCCAACCGCCTATTTACATGCAATATGCAATAATGAATACTAAGACGTACCAGTCGCGGATTGTGCAATTATGATATTCGTTTTGCCGACGCAGCCATGCAGACTGGTGTGATTCGGGGGGGCTTCGCTGGGGGGACTCAGCCCAAAAATGGCAAAACCCATGTACCTTGGCTACATTCATCCCATACATTCGCACCAGCAGGACATTATGAGTGCGTGACCTACCACACTTCTTGTTGCTTGCAGCCACCTTGTAGCCAGGCGGGCACGTGCAGGTGAACTCGCTGCTAGATTTCCCTTGGCACTTGCCAGGGAAGCAGGGGTCGCTTCCGCCCTGCAGCTGAGCGCATGCCGACGACGACGCAGCCCGCTGCTGGCCATCTGCTGGAACGTGGCACCGAGCACGGTCATGTTTAGAAAAAGCATCGTTACGTGTTTATGAAACCGCTTTCCAGCAGACGCGCGCTGAGGAGTGGCTGGGGTACTGCGCGCGGCGATTTCCGCCACATACCTGCTGCTGCCGCGAGCAGTGAACGCCCCGCTGACACATGTGGAATGATGGTGAAGGCCCAGACGATAAGCATGCTCGCTATGACGGGCCCGCAACGGGGTGCCCTTGCCATTAGCAATGGTGGCGACATTATTACTGCGGCTGCTGATATGGAGCCCCTGTGGACAGCGCCTGACTTCTCTAGGTGGCAAAATCTCACGTTGGTGCGAAAGGGAATAGCCGGAGACCAGGTAGCTAGGTGGCTAGGTAAGGTAAGACGCCGCGCGTATGTAGTGGTGTCACGGGATGTATGTGTCCCGCCCGCGCTAGCTAGCTTGCTTGCATCAAGGTCGTGGACTCACCTACTGTGCTCAGCCCGGTGTAATTTCCTGGCGCGGGCCTGCCAGCTAAATACCGCGCGCATGGGTCGTACGGCACCGCTGGCTAAAGGCGCTCGGCCAGCCAGCAGCAGTAATAACCGCCGCAACATAAGTCGCCCCCGTCCGGTTTTGCAGGCACGCACCTCAAGATCAAACATAGTGTAGTTCTGGCATGCCGGCGAGTGCCCAGGCGCTGCGCCCATCCACCGCGCACATTAAGGAATTCATGCGCAGCCTGCCGCTGCGCCCGTCAGATCAGCGGGCCGTTCTGTTGTAACGAGCGCGGACTGCGGTTCACATGAGATGGAGCGTGGCTATCACATGCTTCGTGCCGCATCCACGAAAGGTCATTGCTTGGGAGACATTAACTGGTAATGTGCTGGCCGAATAACTGCGAAATCCGATGGCCGAGCCGTTCTCATCCGGTACACCTGCGCCTGTTTGGTGGAGGATATGTACAGTACGCATCATCAGGCAAGAATGCTGCTGTTGTCGCGCACCCCGTGTCTTGAAGGTAGGTCAACAGCCACGCCAACAGCCAGCCGCAGGGGAAGGCCTCCCCTGTGGACCTGCGTGATAACGCACGTAGGCGCACGTACGTGCCGGAGGTTGCAGGTTCCCGAACGAGCAAACCTCGATACCCGCCAAAGCGGAGTGAAGTAGTTAGCATCTGGGAAATGGTGCCGTTTACGAACGGAAAAGAAACTTAGCCCGTGACTTAGCCCATGTATGAGCTTGATGGGGATGTCGGCAGACCTCTGGCCTGTCGCGCCTTGTTGTGCGTGGGTGCTGCCGCCAAAAGACCTAAACGAGATGAGGGGTGTTACGTGGCGGTGGGGCTTGCTTTGGCGGGCTTCAGCTTGGCTTCGACTCATGTGCAGCACACATTGAAGCGCGCTGCCGACTGGTTACGGAGCCTCAACGGCTTCAGTTCTCGACCAGCCTGATCGTGGACGCACTGGCAAACACTGACACACTCCCAGCATCCTCAATTTGTTCTCAGGAGTTCGAGCGTGCGCTGGAGCAGTTCGAGCTACAGGTCGCAGAACTTGTATTTAGCGTCCCAAGGCAGGCACCGGTGCCACACGCCTCGGCCAACGAGGCACAGACCGCCGCACCCGCGGCGGAGCGGCGGCCCCACGACCTCGCAGTGCTGCGGGTACAGGTGGAGGAGCAACGGGCTGCGCTGGAAGCCGTCAAACGCTCCCTCGCCCGCGTGGGGGATGCGGCCGCTGTGGACGAGAGCAAGATCCTGCTGAAGTCTGTCAGCGGCGAGCTGCTAGAGCGCATCCGGGCGTCCGGGAACCTAGAGGCGGTTGCTAGCACGAGTGGGACGTCGGTGAGCGGGCGCTATGTCCGTGCGTGGCAATCGGCAGGGCGGGAGGTGTGGAACGTCGTGGTGATGGTGACGCCCCAGGAACGCAGCGCATTGATCAGGGCCGCACGCCTGGTCCGCAGCACAGGTGTGGTGGTGGCGCCTTACCTGACGTCCGTAGGGTGTGCACTGCGCAAGGAGCAACTCGGAGCTTTCGAAGGGTTTCGAGCAGCAGGGCTGAAGCCCCGATGGAAGGGAGGGGCGGGCATTCGGTGCCGAGGCACCTAATCACCTAGGCTGACGGGCTAGCAGTTGACGTAGTTGGCATTGAGTAGTACAGTCGAACACGCCTAACTTCGTTGCGCAAAGTAAGTTTCCCGGCGTTATAAGGGCCCACCGGCCCGGGCCACTGGTACTTACGGGGACAGGATAGCACGCATGCTCGTGCACACCACCTTGTAACCAACAACAACAACTATGTGCTAAACACTATGAAGCTTAAGGTCGGGTGCCAACCAGAGGGCGGGTGTTGTTTCTCTGGGTCGCAGATGGGCGCCGTTGTGATCTAGGACAAGCAAGAGCAGAGGGGATGAAAGATGAGTTTCCGCTGTGATGGCTGAAATCCCGACCCGCAAATCCCATAAGACTAGGCAGGGCAGAAGGCGCAGAACGTGTGCGTGGTTACGTCACCGATGATCGCGCTGGCTGGCTCAGAGAGTTTGCTGGTGCGCATTCCTCACGCTCCGGGCGCCCGGCCAGGCGAAAGCACCACACAGACAGCATGCGACGCCGGGTCGCAGATGGGCGCGCGGCTGTTGCACCTGAAAAGGGCAGAAAAGACCGAAAGCTCTAGGGGCTAGGCACCTCCCCAAGAACAATTTGTAATCAACCGCGATGGCAGCACAGCTCCCCCGGGCCCCAAAAGCGTGCTGCCATTGCCCGGCTTTCGCTCGGTGCCCACGGTCCGCCTGGCACTCGCCTTTACGACCACCTGACACCCCTCGCCGGCACAGTGAGCAGCCCCTGTACGAATATGCACTATACACTACCCCGCTACACATGAAATAGCTCCCCGGCAGGGGCAGCGGGCCCTTCGCGCCAGCACGCTGGGGTGCACGGGTAATGCGCGGGAAACGCGGATCGGCAGCCCCGTCCCCGTCATAACCCACCTCGGACGCATTGTTTATTACTTGACCGTAAAAATGACTTGACCAGTCACCATGAAGACCTTTGCACGCAAGCGGAAAAGCGGAGGGGCTGACGAGCTCGCCAACTCGCAGCGCTCCGCTTCACCGAGCGCCGCAAAAAGTCAACGTACCAACAATTTATCTCAACAAAATAGCGATGGACGGCATGCTGCTTTGCGAACCAGTCCGCGACGGGCAGCTGGTGAAGTCCCGCGAGGGCTCTCACCGTTGACCCGAGCAGCGGGCAAGCGAAAGGCAGAAAATGCAACGGAGGAGCCGCAGAAAGCGAAACAGCTGCGCGGAGCGTCTCCGGGCGGGCGCCAGGAGGCTCCGGAGCGAAAGCGCCAGCGGAATGCTGCCGATGCGCACGCGGCTGGGCCCGCCAGGCCCGCAACGCGCAAGCTGGCAAGTCCATGGAAGGCCAACGGATGACTGGCAAATGCGTGGGGGCCTGGGGTAGGGGTTTAACCGCCCCGGGTCGCTACTGTTGCCCCCTCCAAAATTGCGACATCACTTGTTGTTTAAACCCCCCAGAGACACAAACCCGTGCCTCGCCCCGCACGACCCCGCAGGCATCTCCCACTCGGGCCACGGCTCCTGCACCAGCATCACCCACAGCAGCTGCTGGCGCCGCACTCGGTGCCGCCGCTGCTGCCGCCGAGGCCCCGAGCCCCGCCACCAACACCGCCGGCGCGGCCGCCGCCACTCCCACTCGGCGCAGCACACGCAGCTCCGCCTCCGCCGCTGCCGCAGCCTCCCCGCTGACCACTACCACCACTACCGCGGCACCCGCCGCTGCCACCACCGCCGCCCCCGCCTCGCCCCCGCCTGTTGTCAGCAGCCCCCGCGGCGCAAGGGCCGCCGCCAGTCAGGCCGCCGCCGGCACCCCGGCTGCTGGCGGGGCCGGCGGCGGCGGCGCTGACGCTGCCGTCACGGGCAGGGCTGGTGGCCGCGGCGCCGCCGCTAGCAGTCCTGCCGCTGGTGGCTGCGGCGCGGCGAATGGGAATGCGGAGGGGGGAGAGGAGGCCGGCGGTGACGGCCGCCGTGGGGTCGACGACGGTCCTCCGGCGGAGGCGCAGGCAGCGGCGGCAGCAGGAGCCGCCCGCGGTGGGGCTGCGGCTGCGGCTTGGCACAAGGCGGCAGCAGCAGCAGGAGGAGAGGGAGCAGCAGCAGCAGGAGGAGAGGGAGCAGCGCGGCGGCGCGGCGTGAAGCGGGGCGCTGCAGGGGCAGAGGCTGGGCTGGTGGCAGGGACGGCGGCGCGGGCAGCACCTGCTGACCCTGCCGAGGAGGAGCCTGTGCCGCCGCCGCCACCGCCACCGCAGCAGCACCCGCCTCAGCAGCAGGCCCGCTCACCTCGAGACAGGCGGACCGCGGCGCGAGCGGCGGCAGCGGCAGCGGAGGTGCCGCCGCCGCCACCGCAGCAGCAGCAGCCGCAGCAGCAGCCGCAGCAACAGGAGGCCCTGTCTCCCCGGGAGAGGCGGACCGCGGCGCGCGTGGCTGAGGCGGCAGCGAAGGCGGCTGTAGCATCAGGGCCCGCCTGTGCTCCTGCTACAGCCGTCACCACCACCGCCACCGCCGATGTCCAGGAGCCGGGGGGCTGTGATGGGCAGGGCGTGAGTGCGGCTGCACCCTCAGCAGCGGCGGCGGCGGCGCCCGCGGCGGCGGCGCCAGTGGCAGCGACGGCGGCGGCGGCGGCGGCTACGACCGCGGAAGAGCCCGCGTCGCCACCTCCCGCGGCTACAAGGGAGGGCCGGCCACGTCGAGGCGCGGCGGCGGCGGCGGCGGCTACGGCGAGTGGCGGCAGCCAGAGCCCCGCCGCCGTGGGGCTGTCGCCGCGTGGGGGGCGCAGGGCGCGGGGCGCGGGGCAGCGCGCGGAGGAGCCGGCGGCGGCAGCGGAGGAGCCGGCGGCGGCAGCGGCGGTAAAGGAGGCCGCGGCGGCTGAGGAGGCAGTGAAGGAGGTGGCAGCGGAGGAGGTAGCGGCGGAGGCCGCAACCGAGGAGGCAGTGGGTGCTGGGAAGTCTGATGGCGGTGCGGGGGGGCGGCTGGGGCGGCGGCGGCCCGCCCCGACCCGCGGTAAGGCGGCAGGGGGCGGTGGCGGTGGCGGCGGTGCTACAGCCGTCGCGCACGAGCCGGCCGGTCCTATTCAGGCACTGGAGGTCGCAAATGAAGCCGTGGAGAAAGGGATGGCGGCGACGGCGGCCGCGGCGGCGGCGGCGGCAGCGGCTAAAGCTGCCCCTGCTGCCCCTGCTGCCCCTGCCGCCCCTGCCGCCGCCGCGGCCGGATCTCCCAGCAAGGGCACAAGCCTCTTTGCCCGGCGCAAGGCGGCAGGCGCGGCGCCGCCTGTGGCAGCGGTGCCTGTGGCCGTAGCGGCTGCGGCAGCGGCGGCGGCGGCATCTGCCGCCGCCGAGCCGCAGGAGCGGGCAGCGGCGGGGTCGGGGGCTTTGGACGCGACCCCAACGCAACCGGACCAGGCGCGAAAGGTGCCGTTGCCGCCGCTGCGGGCGGCGCACGCTGCACCCCGGCACGGCGCCGCGGAGCTCAAAGCACCGGCCGCTGCCGCTGCCGCCACCACCACCGCCGCCCCCGCAGCAGCGGCTGGCGCTATACCTGCACCTGCTGCCAACGGCTTGCCGCCGCCGCTGCCGTCGCAGCCGCCGCCGCCGCCGCCGTCTCGCAGCGCCTCGGTGCCTGTGCTGGCCGCCTCTGCGCCCGCGCTAGGAGGCTCCGCTCCACAGCCGTCACTGCCCTCGCTGCTGGGCCCCCCTGGTGCCGCCGTGCTACCGCCGCCGCGGTCTTTCAGCCAGCCCACAAACTCAGGCGGCGGCGCCGCAGCAGCAGTAGCGGCAGCAGCGGCAGTAGCGGCAGTGGCGGCAGTAGCAGCCAGCAACGGCGCAGTCCGTGCCTCTCGCCCCATTGGCAGAGGTCGACTGCCGGGATCGGGCGGCGCCGCGGCAGTAGCAGCAGGCATGGTGTCGGCAGTAGCAGCCGGCGGCAAGCCGCCACTGGCAAGCTCAGCATCGGCTCCGCTGCCAGCGGCGGCCGGCTGCGGCGGCGGCGGCGCTGCTACAACCGGCGGCGGCGGCGGCGGTGCTGGGCCCAG
>NC_057012.1:6284514-6286601 GCF_000002595.2 Chlamydomonas reinhardtii
AGCGACGGCGGCGGCGGCGGCGGCGGCGGCGGCGGCAGCAGCGGCAGCAGTGGCGGCGGCGGCGGCGGCGGCGGCCTGCAGGGGCCTGCCGAGTCTGCCAGGCAGGAGGTCGGCAGCAGCGGCGGCGGCGGCGGCGGGCGGCGCAGCGGGGGCGGCGTGGGGCCGGGCTTTGAGGAGGTGACGGAGGCGGCCTTGCATGAGGACCAGCAGGATGGCCAGGCGGCGAGTGCGCAGGTGGGGTGCGTGGGGTGAGCTGGGGGTGTGCTGGGGTGTGCTGGGGTGTGTTGGGGGAGGGGGCCGGCCTGGGCGGAGGCATGGCTTCCATTGCGCAGGGCGGTGCCGAGGGTATGTTGGGTGAAAGGTCGCGTGCCGAGCGGTTGATTAAGAGGTTGGGCTCCCCCACCATTTAGCTTGGGCACACAACCCCCCCCCCTAAATGCCTCCTTCTGTACTGCTTTCAACCCATCTTTGCAAACCCCCCTCCCCTGCATGCCGTGTGTCCCATGCGGCGCTGTGGCCTGGCGCCCGCAGTTCTACTCGGCGGTGCTACTGGGATTCCTGGTGGCGCCCGCGGGCGAGCAGCAGCAGCAGCAGCAGCAGCAGCAGCATGGTGACAACAGGGGCGGCGAGATCCGGGGGGCAGATCAGCCGCAGCAGCAGCAGGCGGCGGCGCAGACGGGGTCGCAGGGCGGGGGCCAGCGGGAAGTGGCGGCGGCGGCGCGGGCGGAGGCGCGGCAGCTGCTCACGGGCGGCAGCCTCACGTGAGTTCGTAATTACATGTCCAGTCCACAAGCATGGCTCTTAGTGGGCTTTCGCCCTGTGCAATACATACTCCTGCAAAAAGCATAAGTCAGAGGCCCCTCGACCAGCACATCCCCGCTGTCATCACTTGCTTGGCGACAATTCCTCAATCAATCATGCATGTACGCATTGGCACCTATCGGTTCAACAGTATTGCGCTGTGGAACACACACCTCGGCGCAATGGCTTAAGATTGTGGCGCGTGCCCCCTCCATCAAGCAACTAACTGCCCAATCGCTCACATCCCCCTTGTACCACTGTGCCTGGCCTCCACTGCACTGCCATATCATTCATGAATGTACCCCTGCCCCAACAACCTGTCACCATCATCTCTTAAGTAATCATGACTGCAACCCCCGCTCCCCCCCTGCACGCACACGCACACAGACCCGTCACGTCGGCGCTGCTCCGCGGCCTGGCCTTCTACTGCCAGAGCGGCGCCATCACGGAGGCCACACGGGACATGCTGGCGGGCCTGGCGCAGGTGGGGAGCGGGCGGCGTGTGGGGGGTGGGAGCGTGTGTGGAGGGGGTGTGGGGGTGTCTGAGTGTGTGGAGGGTGTGTGGGGGTGACCAGCTCAAGCTAATACCAAACCCGATGCAAAAGAGAGAGGAGGAGAGCGTGGCCTATGCTGTGTGTGTGGGGGGGGGGGCGGGTGTTACATTTATCTCAAAAGTGAAGGCGTGGGGGGCGGGTGTTCGGAAGGGGTCGGGAGGGGTTGCGAGGGGTTGGGAGGAGCGTGCCGGCACCCAACGGGAAGGGAGCGCACGTCACAGGCATGTCGTGCCCATGACACATGACTGGGTCACCGGTTTCGCCTTGGCCCTTCACTCTTAATCCTCACTATTCCCGCCCCCCCCCCCCCCCGTCCCTACATATAAACACACACGCTGCCTCCAGCGGCTTACCCGGCTGGAGGCGGAGGAGAACCCCCCACCCCCACCCCCACCCCAGCAAGGGATATAGCGCGGCTGTGAGGTCCAGAGCCGGGGCCAGGGCCGGCGCAGGTGAAGGGGGAGGAGTGGGAGGTGGTTTCGCCGCCCTGCTACTGCTACTGCTGGTGCTACTGCTGCTGGCGGTGGGGCTGAGGACTCGGACCCGGACGCAGGGATGGTGGAGGCAGCTTAGGACGGCTGAGGCTGAAGCTAGGGCGTGTTGGTTTGTAACGGGTGTGCTTTGCGGAACGGCCTGGCTGCATTGAACCTCCGGGCTCTGCGCCTGCTGAGGACAGAGGTGGGAAGTCTAGGCTACAAGCACACAATGGATTGAGGGGCGAGGATTCGGACG
>NC_057012.1:6286701-6346859 GCF_000002595.2 Chlamydomonas reinhardtii
TAATCCTCACTATTCCCGCCCCCCCCCCCCCCCGTCCCTACATATAAACACACACGCTGCCTCCAGCGGCTTACCCGGCTGGAGGCGGAGGAGAACCCCCCACCCCCACCCCCACCCCAGCAAGGGATATAGCGCGGCTGTGAGGTCCAGAGCCGGGGCCAGGGCCGGCGCAGGTGAAGGGGGAGGAGTGGGAGGTGGTTTCGCCGCCCTGCTACTGCTACTGCTGGTGCTACTGCTGCTGGCGGTGGGGCTGAGGACTCGGACCCGGACGCAGGGATGGTGGAGGCAGCTTAGGACGGCTGAGGCTGAAGCTAGGGCGTGTTGGTTTGTGACGGGTGTGCTTTGCGGAACGGCCTGGCTGCATTGAACCTCCGGGCTCTGCGCCTGCTGAGGACAGAGGTGGGAAGTCTAGGCTACAAGCACACAATGGATTGAGGGGCGAGGATTCGGACGATGAACTGGGATTGAGTTGCTTCAAGATTTCTTGCCGCATAAACTGGGTCGTGCGGGTCTGGTGCTGTTTCAGGATGCATAGCAACGTAGGACAGAGTGACGAGTGCTGTGAGATGTTGAGGGTTGATCACGTGCGCGCAAAGAGTGGCGCTGAGTGTGCGGGTGTCCAGGCAGAGTCCTGGTTCTGCACTTATGCAGCAGGGTGACGGTCATGGCGTCTGAGACACGTACCCAGCATGAGCGAAATTTGTCGACATCCTGATTGCAATGCAGTGCTTCAGTTATTTCGTTAGGACTATTTGCTTCCTGCACGGCGAAATGGCTTCGTGTCAAGGGAAAGCTCGAGCTGTCGCTGCAGCCGCCCGTCGATTAACATAGTCTACCTTGAATTTACAGCAAATAACTAAAACATATCTTAGAAATGCCATCTAAACAAGGGCCGCGGCTTTTCTGGCGCCTCTCGAACCTAGAACACCCAAATGCCGACCTTGACCAGACGGTGCGCGACCACCTCCTAAACCATTCTGTGCAAGTCCTGTTCCCTTATGAGCGCGTGGATAAGGAGCTGCAAGAGGAGCTGGATGTGCAGCTGGTGTCGATGCTGCCGCCCGACGAGGGATACCAGGTGCGCGTGAAGCTTGGCATCCCACTCGCCGCCCCTCCATCTGCTAGTGCCCGTGCCGCATGTGAATGGACGCTGGCGCCCCTCCCTCTTTCCACTTGTAACCGGGCCTCTGTGCGGGTGGTGTCAACTGGGAGCACAGCGCATCGGGTGCGCCAAGCCACGCGGAGAGCACACCCTCAAACCTTGTGTGCTCCCCGACCCCTCCCCCCCGCCCCACCCCTGCTCGCCCCGACGCCCTCGAACCCCAACCCCTCCAAACCCCACGATCCCCTCCTTCAAAGGTCATCCGCGCTAGCCTGGCTGACATCCTGGCTGCTGTGCTGAGCAGTCAGGTGCTGGGGCAGGAGGGAGCCAGCCTGCAGGTGTGAGCGTGTGTGTTTTGGGGGGAAGGAGAAGGGATGGGAAACAGGCAGGGGCTACCGAGGTCAAATCCAAGCACAGAAGGACTGAAGTAATCAGACCCAGAACTGGAGCCAGCTCACATGGCCTGGACCCTCGGGTGGACGGGGGCGGGAGGCAGGGAGGCAAGGTTGGGGAAGGGTGGGGAGGGGGAGCTGTGTGTGTGCGGTTGCAGGCGAAGCCGTGGCGGGCGGGTGATTTTCAGCAGTCGGCGTGCGCTGGCCCTCAGAAGCACGACAGCGTGACGCGACTGCAGCTGGCTCGCCCACACGCACCCAGGGCTCCTCCGCACTTCCTTCGCTGGCCGGGGCTTGGGTCCGACCGTCCGTCCATTGCGTCGAGTCCGTCACGTTCGGGGCTCACTTGTGAGCCCTTGTGGCCTTTCCCCACTTCCCGCCCACCGCCCGCCCCACGCCCACTCTTCCCGGCCCCCCTCCCCAAAATTGTCTACCGTCTACCACTGCCTTACCTAATCATGAATGCAAAACCCCCTCTCCCCCCCGCCCTGCCCTCCCCCTCCGCTCGCAGGCGGTGTCCCTGGCTGACCGGCTGGACAGCGGTCTGGCGGCCGCACTCACCCCCGACGGCTGCCTGCACCTGGCGCTGGGCGGCGAGGCCTACGCCCGACTGGGGTTGCAGGGGAGGCACAGCCCCAGCTGCGCTGGTAGGGCAGGGTAGAGTGGGGGTGGGGGTGGGGGTGGGGTGGGGGGTCGGCGCGTTGCTGCAAGTGCGTCAAAAGGAAGACAGAACGAGTGTGTGTGTATGTGTGTGCGCCCGCCTTGGTTTGCGCCGTTGCGTTTCAACTACTTGGACTTGGAAGGTTGTTGGCTTCAGCCAGCCCCCCCCCTCGGCCCACATCCCATAAGTATTATTGCTTGCAACTAACGCCTCTGCCTGCACTCCCCTCGTTTTCGTTGGTTTTGGTTTAGTTTGGGCTGGTATTTACAACCCCCCCTCCCCCGCTCCCGGCCTTCCTCCCACCCCCGCCGCCACCAGACCGCTACAACGTCACTGTGGACCTGAGGGCGGCGGGCATGGAGCCGGGGCAGGACCGGTATGCGCAGGTGCGTGTGTGTGCGTGTGTGGGGGGTATGGGTGTGTGTGTGGGGTGGGGGGTGGTGAGGTGTGTGGGGTGTGTGTGTGGGGGGGGGGGGTGAGTGTGTGTGGGGTGAGAGTGCGTGTGTGTGGCGTGAGAGAGTGTGTGTGTGGGTGGGGTGGTTGGGGTGGGGGTGGGGTTGTGGTTATATGCCCGAGCCGTACGAGTAAGCCCCATGGGGGAAGGAGGTGTGTGTGTGTGTGTGTGTGTGTGTGTGTGTGTGGCGATGTGGACCCGCACAGGAGGGTGGGGCAGGGCTGGGGATGTGGGTGTCATTAGAGCTGCCGCGGGAGGCCCCTCGACCGGACAGCTGCTGGCTCACCGTGACCCCACTGCCACCTTGCTCCTTCATCCTTCCCCCCCTGCCCCTCCTGGTACAACAAAAGAAAGCCACCCCATTACCGTTCAACTCCTCTCCCCCTCCCTCTCTCCCTCCACCTCCCACTCCTCCATTCAGGTGCTGTCCAAGCTCCGGACCACGCTGCCACCTCAGGTACGAGCCACCTGGGTGCGCGTCTGTAAATGTAACCAATACGGAATCGTGTGTGTGTGTGTCTGCTCGTGTGGCTGGGTGACTGGGTGTGTGGCTGGGTGGCTGGGTGTGGGGGGCAAATGCGAGGGCCTGCGACGATCCAGCGCCTCCCTGGAAGCAAAGCACACCTGACAGGCACACAACCCCTGTCTCTCTGGTATAGTGCATACCCAACACAATCCGGCCCCTTCCACGTACGCTCTCCTTTGGGATTGGAGTAAACTACCCTCCCTCAAACACACTCCCAACACACTCCCTCAAACACACACACACACACACACACACACACACACTCCACCTGCCCCCCCCCTCCACGGCCTGCACCCAGGCCTTCATCGTGCGGCTGGAGGTGGGCGGGCAGCTGCGGAGCCTGGGGCTGCCGCGGGAGGCGCTGACGCCCGGCTACGGCACAGAGGTGGGGGTGGGGTGGGTTGGGGTGGGGTGGGGATGGGGTGGGGTGGGGTGGGGTGGGGTGGGGGTTGGTAGACACCAGCCCAAACTAATCCGAAGGGGGCAAGGCGGCACACGCTGGGCGTGTGTGTGCATGTGCATGTGTGGTGGTGGTGGTGGTGGTGTGTGTGTGTGTGTGTGTGTGTGTGTGTGTGTGTGTGTGTGTGTGTGTGTGTGTGTTGTGTGTGACTACGGTTTCCACGGTTATTCTGCCAGATCACGTGAATCGTGTATCTGGTATAACCAACGACAGGGCTCTCAATCGAGGGCTGCCGTGACCTGGCGTTTCCCCGGCAGAGCGCTAACAGCTCTGGAGTCCACAGGGTAACGCACTCCGACCCTTCACCGCGCCAGTAATCCTTGCGGAATTACTACCGGTGTAACAACCTCAGACCCAGCGGGCGAGCTACCTCTTAAAGACCAGGCGGGCAGAAAACAGAAAAAACAGCAAACATAACAAAACACGCAGCACGCGACAGCACGCGAAAGCACGACCACAGTGGCTGCGGGCTGAGTCCTACGACCCCGCAGCCTGCACGACCTCAACCGCAACCTAACCAGCTCTCGACGCCAGGGCAGACTATGCCTAAGGGCAGCCACAAACGCGTCTGGCCACTAGGCCGGTCCAGGCCGTAAGGCCCGGGGTGTTGCAGCACCTAATACACCCTCTCAGGCATAAAACCCCGCAAACCTGGCCCTGCTCCCACGGGCGTAAAACAAAAAAACCCTTCGCCTGCCCACTAAGCTCCCCTTGTGTGTATGGGGGGGCTGATGGGGTCAGGGACTGGGTGGGGTGGCAAGCCAGCCGGATGAAAATCGCAAACACCGAACCGTGGTGTCCTGCGCGATAGAGTACCTGTTGCCTTGCACCTCAAGCCCCACCTCGCACCTCCCCTCCCCCTGCCCTGCGCAGTCCTGGATGCCCCTGCAGTCGGAGCACCGCACGCAGCCCGGACTGGTGCTGCCGCCGCTGGAGAGGGCGGCGTTTGAGGCGCTGGGAGTGCGGCTGGAGCCCGGCGCCGGGGGCGGAGGAGGTGGTGGGGGCCCCAGGCCTGTAGGCGCCCGGCAAGAGCAAGGAGCAGCAGCAGGAGAGGGCGGTCCAGTGGAGGGAGGTGCGCAGCAGCAACAGCAGCAGCAGCTACAGCCGCAGCAGCCGGCACTGGAGCAGCTGCAGGCGGCAGTGGCAGACGAGGAGGGAGAGGGGGCTGTAGCCGCCACAGCCACAGCTGCAGCTACAGCCGCTGTGGTGCCGCTGACGCCCATGCAGGACTTCATGCTGCGGCGGGCGGTGACGGGGCTGCACACCTGGCTGAGCTCGCTGGCGTGCGGCATGGGTGAGTGGGTGTGTGCGCGTGTGTATGGCTGCGTGTGTGTGTGTGTGTGTGTGTGTGTGTGTGTGTGTGTGTGTGTATGGGTGTGTATGTATGGGTGGCTGTATGGCTGCGTGTGTATGCGGCTGTGAAGCCCACATGACAAACACACACACACACTCACCAACATGAAACCCCACCCACAGGCCACGCCGCCTGCAACGACCAGGTCCCGGCCGAGCTCATGCCGCCCGAGCTGGAGCACGACCCCCTGCCCAGCCGGGAGGAGCAGGTGGGGGCCGGGGGGGGGGGGGAGCAGGTGGGGAGGGGGGGGGGGTAACTTTGGTCCAATCCCGTAAGGAAACAGTCGCGCTGCAAGGAGAAACCGCAGCCGCATATGCGAGCTGTGGTACATCACCAAAGGTAGTCGGACGGGCTTGGGCAGTGTAGCGGCAGGTGGAAGGAGCAGTCCAGGGCAGCTCCGAAGTAAGTCAGTCGGGGGGAGGGGGAGGAGCAGGTGGGGGCCGGGGGGAGGGGGGAGGGTGGAGGGAGGGGAGCGGCGAGGCTGGGAGGCTTGGGAGGAAGGGGAATTGCGCGGTTGTTCCTCGCCTGCCCACACCTGCATGAGCAACCCGTTGTGGCTGTATCGCCCCACCCACCCCACCCACCCCACCCCGGCCGGACGCATTTTAAACTGCTGCTTTACCGTAATCACTCCGTTCTCCCGATGAACGGCTCCCCCACCCCTCCGCCCCCCGGGCTCTTGTCGGAACATGCCACGCACGCACTTCCTCCCTGGGCCATGGCTTAGCCGGGAGTAGGACAAACTACCGCCCCGCCTCCCCCACCTTCTACACACACCGCCCCGCAGGAGAGGCGTATCCTGGGCACGGTCGTGAGTCGGCGCTGGAAGGGAATGGTCTCCCAGGGGCAGGTGCGGGGAGGCGGCGGCGGCGGCCATCAAACTCTGTCAAGATGCCCATCCGCCAATCATCTGTGCCCGTGCAATGTTGGCGTCCCATGGCCCTTCCTCCTCCCGAAAATCGACGCGATTTGCCCCGCTGATATACCAGATTG
Organism: Chlamydomonas reinhardtii; assembly: GCF_000002595.2. Classification (NCBI taxonomy): domain Eukaryota; kingdom Viridiplantae; phylum Chlorophyta; class Chlorophyceae; order Chlamydomonadales; family Chlamydomonadaceae; genus Chlamydomonas; species Chlamydomonas reinhardtii. The sequence goes on from NC_057012.1 coordinate 6,292,644, forward strand.
ACACCATTGCATCGCATAATGTTGAACCGAGCACGAAACACTTCCTCGCCTCAGGTGGCGGCGGTGATGAAGGCCACGTCAGCGCTGGTGGCCACGCGTGCCGTACCCTGGGCCGTCGTGCACGTGTGGGGATTCGCCGACACCCCCGTGGCGTGGCGGGGCCACGAGCACGGCGTGGGGGCGTGGGGCGGCGCGGGCGAGAGCTGCTACAGCTGCGTGTTCATGCAGGGCGGTGACTACTGCCTGTTCAAGCCACTGGGGCCGGAGGACGTGAGGCTGTAGCGGATACAGTAGTAGCGGATACGGCTGTAGCAGATACGGCAGAAGCGGGTAAGGTAGTAGAGGATGGCAGCACCGGGGGCCGTGTGGGTGTGCGATGGGACAGTGTCAAGGCAGGTTGGTGAAGTCCTGCAGGGTGCAGCAGGGGGCCGTGTGGGGGGTGGCGGCAGGCGTTGAGGCGTTTCAGCTGTGGTTGGGTTGTGAGAGGCACCCAGGCAGCCAAGGCGTGTGGCACGTTGTGGCACTGGGGTGCAGGAAGGCGTTTCCGGGTGGAAACGTTGTAGGGGGGCTCAAAGGGCTCTCAAGGTCTCTTCGTTTGTGTCGCGTGTGCCTTGCATACGACCTGACGTGGCGCGGGTAAGGGTCCTTGTCAGCTGCAGGGCGGCGCCCTGCTGGTTCTTTCTTGCATCTGCGCTGTAGAAACTTGCCCCAAGAATTTTGGGTTTAGGGCTGCGGTTCTGCTGGCCGTAGACGTTCCGGCGCGGATTTGGCGGCACCTGAGACGTTTTGGGGGGCCAGCGGGGGGCCTTGGGGGCTTGGGGGCTTGCCCGTCTGTGTAGGCGCCGCGGGCCTGGGGGCATCACAGTGTAGCTGTGTGGCTTCAGTACGTCTGCAGTGCGGCTACTGCAGTGCAGGCGCATGTGTCAGCTCCGCACACAACACATGTTACGGTATACCGTACTTACAATGACACGCGTGCCGAAGACACTGCAGCGAACAGCACCGAACTGTATCTCCCGGTGCGTAGACTTGCGCAGTTGCCATCACAAATGCCATCAGCCTGCTAACTTGCATCCCGCCACATACTTATCGCCACATCGTGCCGTAGTCTTGAGCAACAGCCCGAGTATCCACGCACGCCATCCTGCTTTTGCACGCTTTCGCGAACGAAGTACTTAGTCCACAACCGGCATCCTGCTATGTACCGTACGGTATGCAAAAACATCGCGCGCCGCAGCAGAGGGATGCAGACCAGGCTCGCGGAACAAATCCAGCGGCAGGGGCCTGGGCACACATCCTGAGCCGCGAGCTATCCCTCGGCGGTCCGGCTGCCATAGGTTATAGCTGCCGTGGGGGCAGGGGCGCAATCCCGGCCGGGCGACATCCACATCCTGGCGGGGCGACATCCACATCCTGCCGGGGCGACATCCACATCCTGGCCGGACGGCAGCCACATCCTGGCCGGGCGGCAGCCACATCCTGGCCGGGCGGCGTGCTGATATCCTTCATTCCCACAACGTCTAGTCGATTGCAGTAGTTAACGCCAGCATACTGTCAAAGTACTGCGTAAGTAAACCATTCTCGTGCCCACAACTTGCCCGCACCGCCCAGCGATCCCCGATAAAAACTGTCACTTGTTATCGCATGATATCATACGCGAAACCCATCACGGGATCATTGGATCACGCACGCACGGGTGGCCCGGCGGGTGTCGACTCGCGGGGGCGTGGGGCGGCGTGGGGTCGGGTGGGGTTCTGTGGGGTTAGCACCATGTGGCGTCATGCATGCCACACTGACCCGGCTACGGACGCAGAGCCGCCCATTTGTATTAAGTTCATTGCCCATGCTATGGACCTAGATAGGGCTGGGCTGCATAGGCCTGAAGGCTGAAGCCATTTCTCCATGGTCATGGAGGACCTACTTCTGCTGGGACAAATGGCCAGAGACGGCTTGCATGCGTACTGAAACGGACTAAACATAACATGCAGTTTGCGCGATCGTTCCCGGGCGACGGGTTGGGCTGGGGCAGGGCCAGGAGCCAATGGCTCCTTCAAGCGAAAACACCTCCACACCGCCAGGGTGACATAAAAAGTCTTACAGGAACGCCTAATGTATCCGTTTAGCTGAAGGCTTGCTACTATGTTGCAGTCCAGCCAGTAAATGGTGAAACGAGCTCAGCCGGGACTTACGGGACTATAGACTTCGGACATCGTGGTTGTAGAAGATATTAAGTGATCCAAAGACGGAGTGGTGGCCACGCAATGACGCAAACAGTCCGCATGAACCATTCGCCCGCCACGCAAACGATCCGCAAGTGTGCAGTGATCCCCACGAGTGTCATCCATAATGCATCTGGGTGCCATCTTAAGTGCGTGCGGGCGCAAACCTTAGTCCATCCGGGCGACATCCTACTGCCGTCCCTGCCCCCTGGGGCGACATCCTACTGCCGTCCCTGCCCCCCGGGGCGACATCCTACTGCCGTCCCTGCCCCCTGGGGCGACATCCTACTGCCGTCCCTGCCCCCTGGGGCGACATCCTACTGCCCCCCCTGCACCCAGGCTAGCCCAAATTAGTAGCTCCGGACCACATCGCGTGCCCAGCTGCTGGGCGGTAGCGACATACTTTGCATCCCTCCGGCCGCAGCGAGTGGATGAAACCACACCCGCAAGCAATAAAAGACGCCCAAGATATGCAAAGCCTGATCCATTTCCTTTCCCAAACAAAAGCAAGCGTCCGGCCTCCTTTTGCTCTTCACCACACACCGTTCACATCACACCCCGTCGCCACTCGCCACTTGTTGCGAACACGCACGCACGCCCGGTTGCCCCCAAACCTGAGCTCCAAGGACCAACAGTTGAAGGGCCACGACGGCAGGAGCCAGCCCAAACCCATTCCAGGCCCTTGCCGGCGGCCGCCGCCGCTTCTTAGGTACACGCACGTGCCTGAAAACGTAAAACCCAACAGGCCCTGTGCTGGCCACCCTGTTTAGGCAATCACGATGTAGGTGTACTTGTAGCCGGCGGGCAGCGAGGACAACGGTCCGGCCAGGTCACACTTCATGTCTCCGTCCACGTTGGAGGAAGGGATGCCGCAGTACTTGCCGTTGGAGGCAGACTTGAGCGCCACCTTCTGCAGGGGGTTGGGAGGAAGGGAAAGGGGGGGTGTAAATACAAGCCCAAACTTAAGCAAACCAAGCCAGACTAGCAGAGCACAGGCAGATGCGGCAGGGGTGGCGGGGAGGTGGGAGGTGGGACGTGGGGCAAACAGGGGGGCCGGCAGATGGGAGGTGGGAGGTCGGGGGGCGGGAGATGGGGGTGCAGCAGTGGGCGTGCCAGCAGTAAACGACGATGCCGCGCGGTGGTGGGGTGCGGGATGGGGGCATGGGATCGCTGGCGAGGAGTGAAAGGCCCTGGGGTCACTGGCCACCCCGGTGTGAGCATGGCATTAGCAACAGGCACCCGCCGACACCGGCTGCTCCCTACCAGCGACAGTAGCACAACACACCAGAGCCAGCCAACCACTCATCCAGCCAACAACCAACCACTCAACCAGCCAGCCAACCCACTCACGGTGTTGGTGGTGACCTCCCCTCCGGTGGCGGCGCCGGTGAGGCGCTCCAGCACAAACCACTGGCTGGTGCCGCGCGTGTTGTTTACGTCGTACCACACGTTGCCGTTCTTGTCCACCTTCCACACAGACACCTACAGGCGCAAACCGCAAGCAACACGGTTCTTGTTTTGTTGGCTGGGTAAGAGCTGAGGGAAGGGCTGAGGGAGCCGCCAGCACGGCACCCAACTGCTACAAGTGCAGGTCGTCGTAGGCCCTAGGCATAAACGCACACGACACCCCACCCCACCCCACCCCTACCCCCCCACACACCCACACGACCCACATATATACACACACACACACACACACACACACACACACACACACACACACACACACACATATACACACACACACACACATGCACACGCGGCCGTAACTTTGCATCGCATACACTGTCCTAGGCGTAATGCTTTCCTTGTGCTCCTTAACATACGCACACCCACCCACCCGCCCAGCCACCCACCCATCCCTCCCGCTTTCCCCGCACTAAACCCTGCCCTAACCCCACGTCCGCCCCTCCACCTCCACACACACACCCGCAAAACCAAGCCCACCTGGTACGAGTACAGGTTGTCGTACGCCTTGAAGGTGATGTTGGTGCCGGCCGTGACCACGGGGGCGCCGGGAGTGCCCAGGGCGACGGTGTTGTTGATGGTGAAGCCGAACCCGCGCGGCGTGCCGCAGCCCACAAGCGCCTCGCCGCTGCCATCGTCTGCACGTGCATGTGCATGTGCATGTGCATGTGGGGTGGGGCATGGCGGGTTGGGGTGCACATGCAGGGTTAAGTAAGAAGCAGCGAGGTTGTAGCAAGGCACATTTTTGGGGTGGGGGGTTGCGGACAAGGAGACAAAGTAAGTCTTTGCGGGCTCATGCGGGCTCAAGAGGGCGTGTCGGTTGCGGCACACGGAAGGGTAGGTACGGTTGGTTGGTACTGAACGGCATCTACTGTCATGGCACCGTACGGCAGCGGTACGACACTGCAGCACTACAGCACTACGGCAGCGGTACGGCACTGCGGCACTACTCACAAAAGAAGTCGGCGCCGCACGCGCTGAGCGAGAGCTGGTTGATGAGCTGGGTGTTAGTGAAGGAAGCCGCCGGCAGCTGGAAGATTGTGGCGCCGCTCTTGAGGGTGGTGCCGCACTTCAGCGTCTGGGAGTGCTTGGAGCCGGCCAGCCTGTGGGTTTGGCCGGTTTTGATCGGGTTGGTTTGGTTGGGGTGGGTATGGTGAGCGGGTGAGTGGTAGGATGGGTTGGTGGATGAGTGGGTGGGTCGGCGAGGGGAGGGGAGGAGGGGAGGGGAGCCGAGCGGGGCCGTGTCGTGTCATGTTCGTCATTGCGGGGCCCTCATGGGCACGGCGGCCCGCAGCTTGCGGGGATGCACACTCCCCTTCCCACCCTCACGACGTCTTGATTTGATTGGGGTGGAAGTAAACTACCCAACCCCAACCCCGCCACCTCCACACGTACGCGCTCACTCACTTGCAGTACTTGCCAGCCACCTTCAGGACCACCGAGTCAGTCGCGAAGTCAATGGCGCCCTGCAAGCGATGACAACAAATTGTTGGCAACGTTTGTTCAGAACTGTTGCAGTTGCGGATGAAGTCGACATCGTGAAGGCGTAAAGGCGCAAGGCGTGACCCGCTCACCCAGGCAGCCCGTGTTCATCAAGGACACGCACGCACACACACACACACACACACACACACACACACACACATCATTGCATTTGGACTCATTCCTCTCGTCTTGAGCCCCTGTTGCCTCAGGTTTCTCCCTGGGAATGGTGAACATAACCCCCCCTCCCCAAGCTGCGTCGCGGTAGCTCGCTCACCGAGCCCGAATCCTTCTCCACCACAAACTTGGTCGCGTTGGCGATTCCGTAGCCTGTCCGTGCAAGGGTGGTGATTGCGACGTTGCGGCAACGGAAACATGGTAAGAGCATCAGTGGGGACCGGCGAGCGGGGTGCGCTGGCAAGGCGGGGAACGAGCTCGCACACCAGTGCATGCTGCCTTGCACCGTGGTGCCCCTGTGCCGCTCCCTTCACCACGCCCTCTCCCCATCATCCCCTGTGTCACACTGCGGCAGCTCCCTTTCCCACAGCCAACCAAACTGTGCGCATGTGCTTGCTTCCTGTGCCGTTATGCCGCTGCACCCTCTCCCTCTCCCCCTGCCCCTCTCTCTGCACTCCCTCCCATACAGTTTCCAATCACAGGTCAAGTAAAACGACGGTGCCGAAATGGGGTCAGGAAAGCAACCTGGCCCTCCCTCCTCTCCTCATCCCCCGCTCCTCCCTCCCCCGGCCGCCCCCTCTCCCTCTCCACGCCGCCTCCGCCTCACCGCACTGCACGATGTTAGAGGCGAGCCGGCAGTATTTGAGCATGGGGTTGTTGATGTACAAGTAGACCTCGTCACCGCTGGCGATAGAGCCGGTGCCGGTGGCCTGTGCGTGTGTGCGTTTGTGTGTGTTTGTTTGTGTGTGTGTGTGTGTGTGTGTGTGTGTGTGTGTGTGTGTGTGTGTGTGTGTGTGTATGTGTGTGACTGTGTGTGTGAGTGTGTGCGTGCGTGTGTGCGTATCATTGGGTTGGGGCCTTGGGGGTATGGTTCGTTTGCTTGGGGTTGGGTGCGTAAGGGGTGATGAAGGAATGGTGTCGGGGGAATAAAACGGTGCCGGGGGAATGGCGCAGGAGCTGGTGGCCTGAGTGGTTGTGGGGCTTGGGGGTTTCGGTTTTACCACCACCATGATCACCAGTGCCACGATCCCCCACCTTGTACACGCGCCACATCCAGTTGTGGTCGTAGGCGTTGAAGGGGCAGTACAGGCGGGAGGCGCCGTAGCCGTCGGGCAGAGGGGGGAAGTCACGCAGGCCGCACCACTTGCCTGTTGAGCGGGCGGGTGAGCGGGTGAGAGGGTGAGTGTGTGTGTGTGTGGGGGGGGGGGTTACATTCATGATTAATTAAGAAGTGTGTGTGGGGGGGGGGGAAGGGTGGGTGCCACTGATCGTGAGAGTCAGGGAGCCGGGGAACGCAGTGAGGCTGACAGGAAGGGCTCTGAATGTGAACCCTGCGCGTAACGGCGGCGGTGATGGTAAGCGCTTGGGGGAGCGATGTGATGTGGGGGAGCGCTGGGCAGGAGGTTCGTGCGGGTGGCATGGACAGCTGCAGGTAGGGCTGGCGGCGTGCGTGGTTTGCGTGCGTGGCGTGAATGAAAGGAGCGGCAGGTTGGAGGAGGAGCGTACGGCAGCAACTGTGTGCCTTGGCACGGTGGGTTTCCAAGGTATGTGATCACATGCAGACATTCGAGCCGCTGAAACAGTGGGCATACTGATATGCGATACATAATAATGCGCATTTTGTGACGGTTGGGATGTCTTTCCCGCCAGATCGCGCCACAGACAAGGCCGCAAACCGCCACTCACCGCCCTTGACACGCAGCGCGTGGGCCCAGCCACCTGGGGGAATTCAAGGGGACGACGGTAAGGTTGTGACCATATAAACAGCGATAGGTCGCGTCTAAATGTGCAGATTGCTCAGTGCTGCGCTTCGCAGACAGCAACAGAGGGCTTTGACAACGTTGGAGCAGACGTTAGCGAGGAGCGCAGTCGGTCAGGCCCTCTGAGAGCAACAGGGCATGCCGACATGTGACAAGAAATATAACATGTCAGGGTGCTCTCTATTTTATGCTTGCGTAGTAGCGAGCAGAGCGCGCACGGCAACCACCGCCAGCTTTCCCACACACGTAGTTTCGAGAAGTCCCGTCGGCCAACGCACAAGTGACGTAGGTGAATGTTTTCTATACATCGAGTCCTCAAGCCCGAAATAAACCTAGCGACCGTGTGTGCCTGGAAACGAGCCCCGGTCACTACCCAACCACCTACTCGGCGTCAGGGAGCCAGCCAGCATGTTGCGGCGAGCCGCAGGCTCAAGGCTGCGTCCTGCTAGCGCCAGCCCGAGGAAGGCGAGCACCAGCACTAGTGGCAGCACCAAAGACCTCGCCATGTTCGATTGAAAGCAAACGAGGCTTCCAATAGCAGAACTGTAGCTTATTGTATTTTGCGACTTGGGTGTCTCCTACTGTAGGGTCATTGGTATCCCGGCGCTGCTATACGCCACGATCGGTCCCTGGCTCGCTCGATTGCACAACGCTTGCACATATCGCTTGCGCGCTTGCGCCACCAATCACAGTTAGTTGACACTCTGTAACCACTTGCAGACATATCGCCATTTAGCAGCGTTTCCCAGTGCTCGGTCCGGTGCTGGCACCTTTGTATGCCCACCAGGACGACGAACTCTGTCCGGAAGGCTTGTCGTAAGCCTGAACTTTGTTGAGCTGTTTAGTCGTGGTCCACCTCGCTTGAGATACCACAGGGCTTTGAAGGAAACCCCCGCTCCCACAGGCGCCAGTACTTCTTGGTAATAGCTCAACAGCTGCGTCAGCATGGTATCAAGTCGTCACCTAGTAAAGCGTGGGATATTGTGCAAGGGAGGCGACCTTGCGGGGATGGCGGGCGAATGGTGGGGGCGGGCGCTGCCTAAGGCCTCAGCCATTTGCAGCCACGACCATTGATTATAGTACAGTACAAAAAGGAGGGGTCACTGGCGCGATCTGATAGTTTAACGTGAACGCTTTAGCGAGATGTCCGTCCTCGCACATCTTGGAACAAGAGTGGGGCTGGAAGACTGAGCTCTGGTACTGCGCTTCGGCTTACCGTGCTAAGCAACAAGTGCGGTGGTCCTCTGGCGTCATCCCTTGAACCAACTACCCCGTCTGCAGCCGTCTGCAGCTTTGCCAGGGTGTCGGCCGAGGTGGCCACCGGCCGCTTCTGCCCGATGCGCGGCTGCGAGCGTTCCGGCTGCAGCCAGGGATAGCGTGGGGCAGGGGCAGGGGCAGGGGCAGGGGCAGGGGCAGGGGCAGGGGCAGGGGCAGGGGCAGGGGCAGGGGCAGGGGCAGGGGCAGGGGCAGGGGCAGGGGCAGGGGCAGGGGCAGGGGCAGGGGCAGGGGCAGGGGCAGGGGCAGGGGCAGGGGCAGGGGCAGGGGCAGGGGCAGGGGCAGGGGCAGGGGCAGGGGCAGGGGCAGGGGCAGGGGCAGGGGCAGGGGCAGGGGCAGGGGCAGGGGCAGGGGCAGGGGCAGGGGCAGGGGCAGGGGCAGGGGCAGGGGCAGGGGCAGGGGCAGGGGCAGGGGCAGGGGCAGGGGCAGGGGCAGGGGCAGGGGCAGGGGCAGGGGCAGGGGCAGGGGCAGGGGCAGGGGCAGGGGCAGGGGCAGGGGCAGGGGCAGGGGCAGGGGCAGGGGCAGGGGCAGGGGCAGGGGCAGGGGCAAGGCAGTGCCCGTGCCATGTAGAAGCGTTCCGGGGGTGGTCGGTGCGTGGGGTCCGCTGGTGATGGCGGTAGGAAACTGATGTCTACCAGACAGAGGAACTGCGTCTACTGGTGCCAGACTCCATGCCCCGCCGATTCCCTGAAACCCCGGGGTCCCGCTCCGCACACCCGATGCTCCAAGAGTCCAAGACCCGCGGAGTCTTCTCCAGACACCCTACGCCCCGAAACCTTCGGAAGTCGGAACCCCTTCGCACGGCGGTCTGCAGGAAACGAAACGCCGCCGTAGGCCTCCCGTGGCCCTCGGGTCTGGGTTTCCTGGGTTTGGGCATGGGATCGTGTGTGTGTGTGTGTGTGTGTGTGTGTGTGTGTGTGTGTGTGTGTGTGTGTGTGTGTGTGTGTGTGTGTGTGTGTGTGTGTGTGTGTGTGTGTGTGTGTGTGTGTGTGTGTGTGTGTGTGTGTGTGTAGAAAGCTCAGGTTCTGCCCCCATGTTCAAAATTACAGAACTTTAGGAGAGCATTTTGCAGGTGCTTTTAGTTCTTTCAGGGGGTGTCTGGTAAGGAAGGTCTGGGCCGCCAAAGTTGGGGGGTCGGTCGTCGTCTCGGGTAAAACTGGGTAAAAGGGGGATCCGAAAATTGGGGGTCCGCCGGGGCCCTTCCTGGCGGATGTCAGGCAGCGCCCCACTGCCCCACAAGCAGAACTAGGGGCCAAACGCAGCAGTCCGAGGCTCATATGTGCACAATATGCCGTAGTAAGCACAATCAAAGCGTGGGAGGGCTAAGTTGCGCATCCGGGCGTGGGCATGTCGGCACATTTCTCCCACATTCGGCACTTGCGCACTGACACGGCTGGGCTCTTAAGCGCTAGTGCACATGAATTCATATCTGACAAGGCTGCCGATGCACACTGTCCATTCGTTACGCGGCAGAGAGTTGAGTGCGGGGTGGGCTGCGTGGGTGGGCTGGGTCGAGGAGATTTCAACGGATAGATCCCGCCTGTAACAGAAGTGTCATCAGAACAGGACCTGATGGCACGGAGTGATAGTGGTCGTCAAGAGGAGTCGATTGACACCACTTTGGTATGAAATGGAGGGGTTTCAACCCCCTAAAAAACAAGGTTTTGTCCGTGGATGGGAGTGTCGGTCGTCCCCTCAAGGGGGGTCCCGCATGGGGGTCCCAGGGGTGTTCGCATATACGCATAGCACTTTATTGTTTTCTACCCCCCTCTTGTCTTTTCCATTCGATGGTACCCGGCCTCGCCACCATTTCTCAGATGCCAACTAGTTCCAAACGCACGCCGCTTTGGCGGGTGCTGAGGCTCGCTCCGGACCACCGGCGCTTGTGTGCGTTATCACGTACGCTGGCCTGCAGGGCGGGCGGGGGGCAGGGCGCGCGCGGCGGGGCCTCGGCCGCTGCAGGCACGGGGTGCGTGACAACAAACTGCATTCTCGCTCGCCTGATGTTGTGTTTGTAGACATCATCGGCAAAATAGGCGCAGGGTGTACCTGATGTGAACAGCTCGGCCATTGGATTTCGCAGCAGTTATTTGGTAATGTGCGTGCACATTATGACCGGCAATGTCTCCCAGCAATGACCATGAATCAAGCCTCGCTCGATACCGCGCTCGCTGGACAGAATGTCCAACAGGCATCTGATGACGGGTGCAGCGGGCTGCACCATGACTTCTCGAGTTCCGGCGGTAATGTCCGCGGCCGACGCAGCAGCGCCTGGGCGAAACTGCACATCCCCTAAAAAGCCTACTGCATATTCAAGACTTGGGGTGATTGCAATACCGGATGGGGGCGAAACCATTCTGCGGCGTTGTGAATGGCTGGCCAACGCAGGCGTTGAGCAGCAGCATGGGGATTCAGCCCGCGGTGCCGTACGACTCATGAGGTATTTAGCAGCAGGCGCCCGCGCCAAGAAATTACACCGCGCCAATCACAGTAGGTGAGTCCACTGTATCAGCGAGCTAGCTCGCAAGCGCGGAGTGCACTGCGCGCAGCAGTAGTCCTACCTTACCGAGCCATCTACCTACCTACCTGGTCTCTGGCAATTCCCCTTTCACCCAGGCACCAAAGTAGAAGCGAGCCACGAAATCGGAAACAGGCGCTGTATGCAGGGCTTCCATAGCAGCAGCCGCAATATTTAATAATGTCGTCTCCATCGCTAATGGCAAGGGCACCCCGTTGCGGGCCCGTCATAGCGAGCCTGCTTATCTTCTGGGCCTTCACTATCACGCCAAGTGTGTCAGCGGGGCGCTCGCTGTTCGCGGCAGGTATGTGGAAGAAACCGCGCGCTGTGTGCAGTAATAACCCACACCTACCTTTCCGCGAGTCTGCTAAAAAATGTTTTTACTTGACAATGGTTCAATTGGACATCATCCTGAACATCATAGTGCTCGGGCTTTATGCAGGTGGCCAGCAGGCTGCTGCGCCGTCGGCATGCGCGCAGCTGCAGGGTGGAAGCGACCCGTGCTTCCCTGGCAAGTGCCAAGGGAAATCTAGCAGCGAATTCAGCTGCACGTGCCCGTCTGGCTACAAGTTGGCTGCGAGCAACAAGAAGTGTGGTAGGTCACGCACTCATAATGTCCCTGGTGCGAATGTATGGATGGTATGTAGCTAGCGAGTAAGGTACATGGGTTTTGCCGTTTATGCTTGTCCGGACGCATGCCCAACCCCTGAATTTGACATTGTGGATGGGACTGGAACTGGTGCAGACGCGGACCCTTGCGCCTCCGTTGATTGGGAGTCGGTCGACGCCTGCGTCTTCGCAAACGCCCAGCTCTCGGTGACCTGCAAGTCCGGCTTCAACTCCTATAACTCCAACAGCAAGAAGTGCCGTGGTGAGTCGATGTAAACCTAGAGGGGGTAGGCGCCTTGGGGGGCACCTTGCGGCGGCCCTGCCCAGGTAGCCAGGTGCGTGGGTGGGGCTTGCGGGGGCAGCAGGGTTCTTGGTTGGATGTATGGCCCGCCGCGAGGTTCTCAACACCTGCGTGCCATTATTCATGTGCACACGCGCACAGACATCGACGAGTGCGATGACTTCGACCGCGCCACTGGGCGTCCTGCAAAAACAGCAAGGGTTCNTATGCTGTCACTTGCAAGTCAGGGTTGCATGAGTACGACACCAACAGAAAGAGCTGGATGGTGGCGGCTTCATCACCCCCTCCGCCTCCGCCTCCCCCATCCTTCATACGTGAGTTGATTGATCCGTTATATATCTGCTGGCGATGCGCTATTACTGGCATCAATTGCAATTATGTACGCCGCACTGGGAACTCATAGCCAACTCTCAACCAATGAAACCCGCGCGCCCTTTTTCATTCCCACAATCTTTTCGTTGACAGTTTCGTTCCGTGCGGCCGGTAGCAGTACCCTTTGCATGACTGCGAACTCGACCGGCGGAAATATGTACTCTGCTACGTGTTCCACGGCTCTGTCAGCCTGGCAGAATTTCATGGTCGAGGGTAAGTAACATCCGCCCGTTATTGCAGCAGACAGGGCCGCAACCTACCCGCAGCCAACGAATGAACACGCGCTCACGATCCGAACGCACACAAGCACACATGCACGCACACGCACGCACGCACGCACGCACGCACGCACGCACGCTACGCACGCACACATACACATACACATACACATACACATACACACACATACACACATACACACACACACACTACACACACAGACACAGACACACACACGCACATACACACACACACACACACACACACACACACACACACACACACACACACGCACACGCACACGCACACGCACACGCACACGCACACGCACACGCACACGCACACGCACACGCACACGCACATGCACACACACACACGCATACACGTACACGTACATGCACACGCACACGCACACGCTACACACGCACACGCACACGCTACACACGCACACGCACACGCACACGCACACACACACACGCATACACGTACGCGTACATGCACACGCACACGCTACACACGCACACGCACATACACACACAGATAAACACACATGATTTGATTTGTGATCCATGCCATCCATCCACCTGCCTATCAAAGCTCGATACATGCCATCTATCCACCGCCACCCAATGCAACCGCACGCACGAGGCCGTGACCCAACCCGTGCATGCCGCCCTCGCTTCCGACTACATTTATAGTTCTGCATGCCGCACGCTACTGCTGCCACTTGCAGACACGAACACCCCAAACCAGTATGTGATCAAGCTGGCTGCGAATCCGACCATGTTGCTGAACTACAGCGGCTCGCTTAGCAACAACACCGCCAAGGCGGCCATTTCCAGCGACGTTGCTTCGATAAGGACCTGGACTGTGAGCAGCAGGTGAGCAGCAAAACAAATATATAAAAATATGCGGCAGACTACTGATAACTGCTTTGGCATGTGGGCGGTGGCTGGCTAGCTAGCGGGGACTCCTAAGGCCTAAGGCCGGAGGGCGGGTGGCAAGTCACAAGCGGGGGTCGGTTATTATTATTTGCGCATGCTTGGTGCGTGGCTAGGCGGCGGCGGGATGCGTGCATGCAACCATGCACCCAGCATACAGCAGCTTGCAGAGTTCACCATCTACACCATCTGGGTGGTTGCACGTGGGGTAATTTTTTATTATTTCCTGCCTGCAGCAATATATGCGGTAATGGGGTGCCGCTTGCTGATAATGACTAAACTACCTGCAGTGTATGATTCAGTGCGTGCTGTGACGCACGCCGTGTTCATCATTGTACACTGCTGCAGACACGAAACTTGATTGCGCCTTCTCCTTACGTACACAGGACTCCGGGGACAATCACGTCAATCGGCCTGGCGGGCACGGACCGATGCATTGCTTACCCTACGTTCTCAGTTGGGACCTGCTACCTCTTATTGTCACAGAGGACGTACGCTTATGCTGCAGTTGTGTGATGAGGTGCGTACGTGGAGGTTGAAGATAGACAGAACCAAACACAGCCATTATTACTTGCCGCCCACTTATCCAATATTCTTATCCCACTTATTCCTTATCTGTGCCTGCTACCTATCTAACCCCTGCGGTGCGGCGCTGTCCAGCCATCCACCCAACTCTATGCCCCCGTACGTACGCTTCTTCGCTGGGCACATAAATAACCCCTGCCCTCCCCGCCTCACCCCCGCTTCTTGCACACGTAGCATAGGTGCGCACTGCATATGCAGTAGGTGCAGTGACGACACGTAATATAACGTGGATGTCTATCTGCTGCTGCGCACCCACCCACCCTCCTACAATTGGCCTACCCAAGCACTGGCAGTCGAAGGCCAACGTGCATGTGTGTGTGTGTGTGTGTGTGTGTGTGTGTGTGTGTGTGTGTGTGTGTGTGTGTGTGTGTGTGTGTGTGTGTGTGTGTGTGTGTGTGTGTGTGTGTGTGTGTGTGTGTGTGTGTGTGTGTGTGCGTGTGTGTGACAACGGTTTACAGTTGTTTATCAGATCACGTGATCGTGTATCCGGACAACCCGTAGTTGCTAGTGCCAGGGGCGCATTAGCACCTTCTTTGTCGCGCATTGGTCTGGCAGTACATGTCTCCCAAGCCTACGCGTAGCGTTAGACGTCAGTTTGGCCACAGGAGCCGCACCTCCATCTATTGTGGTTAGACACTGATTTGGCCCTAAGAGCCGCACCTCTGTCTATGTGTGTGTGTGTGTGTGTGTGTGTGTGTGTGTGTGTGTGTGTGTGTGTGTGTGTGTGTGTGTGTGTGTGTGTGTGTGTGTGTGTGTGTGTGCGTGCATGCGTGTGTGTATGTCCATGTGTGTTTGTGTGTGTGTGTGTGTGTGTGTGTGTGTGTTTAAGTGTGTGGAACCGCAGTTCATCATCGATCATCATCCATCCAAAGGGCCCACATCATGCAATTGGTGCACGAGCCTTGCCTGCAGTATTCATTATGCGAAGCTTAAAGGAAACGATGCAATCGATGTGATTGATAATGCCAGCTAGCTGCGGCGAGCGTGTGTGTCCAGTGTGTCCGTATGTGCGGCGCGCACATGCATGAGCGCTTGTCTGTCGACGTGCATGGGCGCTAGGCTGATGTATGCCTTAGTGGGCAGCAGCAGCCTATCCAGGGTATCAGCACGCGCGCAAACAAGCACGCGTGCGTGTTGCGCTCTGTGGTGCTTTCGGTCTCAGTGCACGTCACTGCAACTGCATGGGGCACTAAAAGGACTCCGATAATTTATTGAGAGACAGTAACCGTACGAAGCGAGGTGGACGGACGCGAGGTGTGTGTTTCAGACGACTCTCCTGACCTGCTGCTGTTGGCATATGCATGGCAGGCAAGCCGGTCGCAACCTGTATTAATGGGGCGTGCATTCATAGATGAATTGGCTCGGTTCAAGGAGTGATATCGACTCACGCAGCTGCTGTGTTTTCATTCATGACTTGGCACGCCCAGGGCAACTAATTAAAAGGTTTCTGTAACCCCTATATATGATGAGCAGACAACTCTATCTAGCTACTTCATTGCGGCAGAGGCTGCTCAGGGCTGCTTCCCTACACCCTAGCCTGGCCGTCCCTTCATTCCCAGCAGGCGCCGTGTCGCATCACACACCGAATCTCGGGATATCGCATCATCTACATCATCATCCCTTCACCTGCTGCCCACACCCACTTCCAGCCAGCTAGCACCTTGTCGGCACAGTAGAAACTCTGGCGTTCAACCAGCCGCGCACTCCTGCCTATCCTGCCCTGCCGCTGCAAAATTGTTTGCCATCTGCTGCTGGGGTACGGTAGTCAGGGAATCAGCTGCACCCTACGGAACTTCGCCCAACTGCCTTAACACTGTCCCATCACACATACACCCACACCCAACAGCTCCACCTACCCAGCAGCACGAGCGACCTAGCACCGCCGCCGCCGCCACCTTATTACAGCCGCCGCCACCACATCACCTACCGTTGCCAACGAACCTTCGGCGCCCTGCTATCCCCCTCCCACCCCCGCTCCGTCCCCAGCTGCCCCGCGCGCCCAGGTTCCCCTGTCCCTGACGCTACAGCCCCTGCAGCCCCTGCGCCGCCACCTGCCCCGCCGCCTCCTGTCCCGCCTGCTGCCCCGCCGCCTCCTGTCCCGCCTCCTGTCCCGCCGCCTGCTGCCCCGCCGCCTCCTGTCCCGCCTCCTGTCCCGCCGCCTGCTGCCCCGCCGCCTCCTGCTCGTCCTCCTCCTCCATTTGCTCGTCCATTGCGACCGGCTCGCGGTACAGCGGTACGACGACGCAGCCCGGCAGCGCCCGGCCAACCGCCTGTACGGCGCCCGCCAGCTCGTCCAGGTAGTCCGGATCCACGTGACCCGCCAACTGCACGTGCGTGCGTGCGGCGGTTGGCACGAGCGCGTGTATGCGTGTGTGGTCACACGTGGCGCAGGGGGAAGTGTGTGTGTGTGTGTGGCGGTGTGGCGGCGAAGGGGGGCGCGGAGTTCAAATAAATAAAGGAGCGGCGTCATGGCATCCGGGCACGGGGGCGGGGAAGTCCCTCGCCGCCTCTGCCACCACCTCCCCTTCCCAAATCCCTTTCCCGCCACACATGCATCGCGCGGCCCCTACACGCCGCGCCCGCGCTCCCCCCACCCCCCGGCCTCCCCACCCTCCCCACCATTCCCCCCCGCACCCCGCGCCCCACCTGAAACTCCGCCAACTGCCTGAGGCGCTGCGGCACCTCCGCCACCGCCTCGCTGTACATGTGCGTCACGTGCAGCCGCAGCCGCCGCAGCCCGGGGCTGAGGCTGCGCACCAGCGCCTCCTGCGGGCAGCGGGGCGGCAAGGGCAGCAGGAGACAGAGGGGCGTGTGTGTGCTGCAGGACTGCAGAGGTGTATGGGGGATTGCAAAGAAGTGGGGGTTTGGGGGCGGGGGGGGCGGGGGAGTTGGGGAGTTGGGGAGTTGGTATCGGGTTGTAGCGCAGGGGCGGATGAGCGGCGCGCATGTGGTTGCGGTGGCCCGCAGGTGATGAGTGGTGGCCGGCTATGGCCGAGCGCACGATGGAAGGCACGCCACCATGCTCACGGCACACACCACCCCTTACACCCCACCCCGCCTACCCAGAAGCCCTACCCCGCGTGACATGCACCCCTCATACCCCTCGCACACACGCCCCTCACACCTGCGCCCGCCACCTTAGTCGGTCGCCCACCATGAAAGTAAGCGACTCCAAGTAGCTGCATCCATGCAGTGGTGGCAGCAGTTGGCAGTTAATTAAAGCGGTTGGGAGTTGAAGCAGTTGGAAGTTGGCGGCTGCAGCTAGCTACAGGTGGGATTTGTGCCCTACCGCCTGCCCCCTCTCCGCCCCTGTTCTCCGTTTGCCTTCTATATGTCTGCTGTTTCCTCCCTCAATCTTTGCCATGGCGGCGCAACGGAAACCCGCCATCCATCCATCCGCCCATCGTCCAGGAACAAAGGGATAGCGGCAACCCAGTGTAGCAGTACGCCACCGGCCCAGCCCAAGAACCCAAGTGCACGAAAGCATTCAAGACATTCAAGCAGATCAGCCGCTTCCGCGCTCCTGATGCACCCAGGCCCCTAAGATGGACTGAGGAGGGCTGCAATACTTACTTGCATCCCGGAACAAACAGCCCCCTGCCTTCCTTCGCCGCTCATCACCCAGCGACAGCTGATGACCCCGCCCGCCCTGAGTCCCCCGCCCCGCCGCCGCGCGCCCTGATTCGTCACACACCTTAGCCGGCCCAGCGCGCCCACCGCCCGGTGATGCAGCTTGGCACCACCGCCGCCGCCGCCGCCGCCGCCGCCGCCGCCGCCGCCGCCGGCGTCCCTCAGTTCGGCGTGGGACAGACAGGCGGCCCAGGCGGGGTGCGTCAGCAGGTGCGACAGGTGCCAGTCCGTCAGACGGGCTGGGTCCTGGTCGGGCGCCAGCGGGGGAGCCGGCGCCGGTGCCGGTGTGAGGGAGGGCGCGGGCGCGGGTGTGGTGGCGGCGCCGCCGCCGTTGCCGATGCAGTACTGCCCCGGCGGGCCTGGCGGCGGCGGCGGCGGCGGCGGCGGCGGTTGGCGAGGCTGCCGTCGCGGCGGCAGCTGTGTGGTCTTGACCGGCACGCGACACAGCTTTAGGGTGACCAGACGCGGCAGGGGCCGCCGGGATGGGCTACTGCTGCTGCCCCTGCTACTGCTGGGGTTGCTGTAGCTACTGCCGTCGGCGGCGGCGGGAGCAGCGGCAGTAGCAGTTGCGGCTGCTGTTGCTACTGCTGTTGCTGCTGCCCACTCCGCTCCGAAGGCCGCGTTGGTCAGGTCGAGGAAGGTGAGGGAGGGCGGCAGGTGGTGGGGGCGGAGGAGGTAGGGCACGGACGCTGCGAGGCAGCAGCGGCAGGCGCAGGAGCAGGGGCAGGAGTAGGGCGGAGGCAGGGCAGCAGTTTGCGGCAGTTGGTTCGGGACACGAGGCATGCGGCGCGCGGCCAATCCTACTGTATGTGCTTGCGTAGCCCTAACCAAAGGAGCGAGGCGCAGAAGCCCTGCAGTAGCTCCGCAGTCCTGCATGTACTGAAGCCTCGTGTCCTGACTACATACGATGCAGTCGCCTCATGTCGAACAGGCCGCAGTGCTCCCACACTCACCCGCCAGCCGTGTGCGCTCAACCCAAACGCCGCCCGCCACCAACGCGTCCCGAGCCGCGTAGCGAGCTGCATCGCCACCGCTGCCGCAGCCGCCACCGCAGCCGCCGCCGCCGGTGCCGCCGCCACCCCCTCCGCCACCGCCACCGCCACCGCCGCCGGCACCACCCGCCCCCTGCCCATTGGGCTCCGGCCCATCCGTGGCTGCAGCAGCGGCGGCTACAGCCACAGCCCCCGCGGCACCAGTGTCACCGGCAGTAGCGGCAGTAGCGGCAGTAGCGGCAGTGGCGGCAGTAGCGGCAGTAGCAGCAGCAGTGGCAGCTGCAGCCATGGCCATGAAGCTGGGGGCGGCGGGCGACACCCCAAGCGGCGTCGTGGCAAAGCTACTGCCACCGCCGCCGCCGCCCCACGCGCCCCAGCCGGCCTGCCATCCGCCGATGCTACTGCCACACGCCACGTCACCCCCGCCGCCGCCGCCGCCGCCTCGCGCGTTTGCCGTACCGGCACCGCCAGTACGGACTGCCGCGCCGTCTGCCCTGCTCGTGCCGTAGCCTCCGTAACCACCAATACTGTTGTACACGCTACCGGTGCCACCGCCACCCCCGGCGGCAATGCTGGCGCCGTAGCAACTGCCATAGTAACTGCCGTACCCCAGCCGCACGTGCGATGCCGTATCGCCGAGGCCGTACCCGAACCCGCCGGCGTCGGCGGCCATACCGCCCGCGCTCGCAGCGCCCCCCGCTGCCGACTCCGCCGCTACTGCTGCCCCTGCTACTGCCGCCGCCGCTGCTCCTGCTACTGCTGGCAGTGGCGGCGGCTTGAGCCTCAGGCGCAGGGTGTGCAGGGCGGTGTGTGCGCCTATGGCACTCAACCCGGCGTCGCCCAGCCGGCCCACCCCCCGCAGGCTGAGCTCCTGCAGCGCCGCCAGCCCGGCGCCGGCGCCGCAGCCGCCACCGCAGCCGCCACAGCCGCAGCCGCCAGGGGCGCTACTGCCGGCGTCACCACCAGTGATGTCACGGCTGCCCCTGCTGCTACAGCCGCATCCGGCATCGCCCCAGGACCCAGGCGGCGGCTGTAGCCAAGCCAGCAAAAGCGCGTCATCCAGCGGGCACAGCACAGCGCCGCCGCCGCCGCTACTGCCGCCGCTACTGCCGCCGCTACTGCCGCCGCTACTGCCGCCGCCACCACCAGCGGTCGGGGCTTGGGTAGACCGGGGCTGCTTAACCCTCAGCCGCAGCGTACGCAGCGACCGCAGCCGAGCAATCACACCCAGTGGGTTGCTACTGCTGCCGCTGCAGCTACTGCCGTCACGGACGGCGCTACTGCCGAAAGCGCGCGTTCGCACGCGCGCCTGGCTGCTGCTGCCGCGGGCTCTGGCGGGCATCGCTGCTGCCGCCGCCGCCGCCGCCGCGTCATCAACCTCCGCCGCCGCCGCCGCCGCCGCCACCGCCGCTGTGAAACACAGGTCCAGCGACCGCAACGCCCCCAGCACCCCCAGACACAGCAGATGCCCCGGCTGTAGCACGAGGCTGCGGCCGCTGCCGAGCTGCAGCGACACAAGCGGCGGCGGCGACTGCGGCGGTGCCGACGGCTGTAGCAGGGGGACCGGGCTGGACACGTTTGGGGCCCCGGGCGGGGAAGCGGCGGGCGCAGGCGGTCTAGCCGTTGCGGCGGCGGCGGCGGCGGCGGCGATGGTAAGGCCGCCAAAGGCTGCAGTTACGCGTGGCAAGGCGGCGTGCGGTGCCGGCGTGGCGGCGTTGGCAGTAGCAGGCACCGCTGCCCCCGCTGCCATCACCGCCACCGCCGCCGATGGAGCCGCAGCAGCAGCTGCTGCAGGCTGTAGCTGCCCCCGCGGGGACGCGCCTCCGGCCTTCCCCTTCTCTTCTGCCTCCGCCGCTTCCTTGTGTGCCGCCACCCCCGCTGCCTGCCGCTCCTCCGCCTCCGCCTCGTCCTCCGCTGCCTCCGCCTCCTCCACCCACGGCAACCAAAACTGCACATTCAGGAAGGCCGCCGCCGGCGCATCCAGCAGCGCCAGCGATACACCCGGCGGCGCCGCCGCCGCCGCGCCACTCCCGCCACCGCCTCCCTCGCCCTGGCCCTCGTGGCCTTTCACCTGCCCATCTGCCGCCTCGCCGTGGCCTTTCGACTGCCCGTGCGGCGCCGCCGCCGCCGCCGCCAGCGCCGCCGCCAAGTGCCGCCCGCCGCCGTTACGCAGCCGCAGCCCCAGTGACGTCAGCTGAGTCAGACCGCTGAGGGCGGGGCGCCAGTCGTCGCCGGGGCCGGGGTGGGTGTGGTGGGGGGCCAGGCCGTGTGCGCCGCCGCCGCCGCCGCCGCTGCGCCGCCAGGCGTCACGCAGCGCTGCTGCCAGGCTGAGGCGGCGGCGGCACTGGCGGCTGGGAGCGTGGGATGGGCTGGGAATGTGGTGGTGGTGGTGGTGGAGGTGTGGGTGGTGGCGGCGGCACTCCTGTCCTGACGCCTCCTCCTTCGCCAACACCCCCTCCACCGCCGCCGCCGCCGCCACAGCCTGTGGCCGCTGCGGCCTTGTTTCCGCCTCCGCAGCCGTCTCGCCCTCCTCTTCCGCCTCCTCCTCTTCCGCCTCTTCCCCCTCCGCCTCTTCCTCCTTCTCCTCCTCTTCCTCGTCATCAAAGTCAAGTCCATCATCCGTGATGTCGTCTTCTTCATCATAGACCTCATCCGACATGTCGTCTTCTTCATCATAGACCTCATCCAGGCCGTAGTCAATGCTCAGCCGCAGCTCCCGCAGATGAGACAGCCGCGACAACACACCCAGGTCACCTGTGTCCGTGCGCGCGCGCGCGTGTGTGTGTGTGTGTGTGTGTGTGTGTATGTATGTATGTGTGCGTGTGTGTGTGTGTGTGTGTGTGTTCGTGTGTGTGTGTGTGTGTGTGTGTGTGTGTGTGTGTGTGTGTGTGTGTGTGTGTGTGTGTCGGTGCGTGTGTGTTTGTGTGTGTATGTGTGCGTGTGTGTGTATGTGTGTGTGTGTGTGTGTGTGTGTGTGTGTGTTCGTGTGTGTGTGTGTGTGTGTGTGTTCGTTTGTGGTTCCATCATCCCATGAGAAAGCAAGAAAGAGAGGATATAAAGGGATGGAAGCGCACGCGGGGAGGGGGTAACATGCACCACCCCAACGATCGTTGCTCAACCCAACGGAATGCAGTTCCAGACGAGCGCCAGGTATGAACGTGTACAGCAGGGTAGCTTACTCCGGAACTCATGGCAAGACCAGGGAACCCAAGCTCCAGCCCAAGCCCCAGCCCTAGCCCCAGACCCAGCCCAACCCTAGCCCCAGCCCCAGCCGCAGCCAGCCCACACTGAGTGGCGTCTCACTCACCCGCGTCCAGCCACCACTCAGTCCCGAAGTTCAGCGCCAGCGAGGTCAGCCGCTGGGGAGGGGGTTAGAGGGCGGGAGAGGGGAGGGCAGGTGCGGGAGGACAGCAGCGGCAGTGGGTGAGAGAGGGGGGCTACATCCATGACCCCACTCAAGAACACGCGAAGTTGTAGCCAGGGATGTGTTTGTATGAAGAGGGACGGCGAGGAGTGCGGAGGCGGGGTCAGCAGATCCCCTGGGGCAACCATAGCTGTTTCATAACGGCAAATCTGCGGCCATCCACATCGGGCCTGGCCCGCAACCCCCACCCGCCCTCCCTCTTCCCCCCTGCCCCCTCGTCTTCTGGTGAGCGTTGGGAACGTTGGGAACGCTGGGAACGTTGGTGAACGTTGGTGAACGTTGGGAACGCTGGGAACGTTTGACACAACCCCTCCCCTCCCCTCCCCTGCTCCTCACCGACAGCTGTGTGAGGGGCCTGAAGTCCGCCGCCGTGTCCACGAACACGCCGCCCGGCAGCTGCAGCTGCTGCAGGGCGGGCAGGTGCGCCAGGGAGCCCGGCAGCAGCACCGGCAACACCACCTGCAGCGGGCAGGGCGCGGCGCACAGACACGTGTGTGTTCTTGATGGGAAATGCCCAGAGCGCGCTTGATGAGAAACGTCCGGAGCGCGCTGGATAAGAAACGCCCAGAGGTTGCTGTGGGGCTCGCATGGCGTGTGCACGTGTGTGGGGGGGCTTGCCAGCCCCGCCTATGGTCCACCATTTCGTGCACGCACCACGGTAGTCATGAAAGTAAGACCCCCCCCCCCCCACACACACACACACACACACACACACACACACACACGCGCGCACCCAACAACACCGAACAACGGCCCCCCGCCCGACACACACACACATACACACACACATACAACTTTGGCAACATCGACAAACGCGGAGCTCGGTTAGGCGTAGGTATTTGTGGGTAACTGCGCGCGCGTGTATGGCGGAATTGTTCCGTTTGTTTTTTGTTTAACACACACACACATACACACACATACACACACACACACACACACACACACACACACACACACACACACACACACACACACACACACACACACACACACACACACACACACACACACAAGCTCACACACCGCACCTGCTCCAGAATGGTAAGGCTGCGCAGCTGCGTCAGCCGGGCCACGATGTGGCGCCCATCCAGAGGCGGCGGAGGCGGAGGCGGCACCCGCCGGGCCCCTCCCGCCCCTCCGCCGCCTCCGTCACCGGCTCCAGCCCCAGCCCCGGCCGCCGCCCCTGCCTGCTGCTGCAGCCCTCCGCCATTCCCGCCGCCGGCGCCGCCACCACCATTCCCGCCACCACCATCAGCCTGACCACCATCAGCAGCAGCAGCAGCAGCAGCAGCCGCAGGGAAGCGCGCCTGATCCAGTGTGACAAGTGTGAGGCGTGTGACGCCCGCCAAGCGTGGATCCAAAAGGGGGCTGAGATCCAGAAACGCGGCACGGCTGATCGTGCCGGTGGCCCCAGCCGCCAGCGCCGCCGCCGGCCCACCTGACGACAGCCCGTGCTGCGAGATGCACAGCTCCCGCAGCGGCAGTAGCTGCGCGGCAGTACCAGCGCCACCGCTGCTGCTGCCACTGCTGCTCCTGTTGCTACTGCTACTGCCACCACCACCGGCGCCGTCACCGCCCGCCCCTGGCGCAGCGGGAGCTACTGCCACTCCCGCTCCTGCTACTGCCGCCTTCGCCTCCGGCAGCAGTAGCAACCGCCGCAGCGCGTCCGGCGGCGTGTCGTCAGTAACCGCCAGCTGTAGCCGCCGCAGCCCTGGCGGCGCCGGCGGCCAACTGGCGGCGTGATGCAGATGCGCGGCGGCGGCGGACAGCATCGCCGCCGCCTCCGCCGCCGGCACGCCCGCCGCCGCCGCCGCCGCCGC
This sequence comes from Chlamydomonas reinhardtii, assembly GCF_000002595.2. Taxonomy (NCBI): domain Eukaryota; kingdom Viridiplantae; phylum Chlorophyta; class Chlorophyceae; order Chlamydomonadales; family Chlamydomonadaceae; genus Chlamydomonas; species Chlamydomonas reinhardtii. The sequence continues at coordinate 6,316,435 of NC_057012.1, forward strand.
CAGCAGGTGCTGCGGCAGGTCACCCAGCGCCGCCAGCGCCGCCGCGACGTTGGCGCCATCCAGGCCTAGGGCGTTGCCGTTAGGATCGTTACCGTTGTTTCCGTTAGGACCGTTAGGGCCGTTGGCACCGTTGTCGCCGTTTCCCTTGTCGCCGCCGGCGTCGGCGCCTTCAGCGCCCGCTGCCGGCACAGCCTCCGCTGCCCTACTACTGCTACCACTGACATCCGGCCGCTGCTGCTGTGTCATTGCCGCACCCGCTACCGCCGCTACCGCCGCTGCCGCTGTCGCTGCCGCTGCCGGGGGTTCCCGCACTGCCACCGGCGGCGGCAGCGGCGGCGGCGGCGGCGGCGGCAGCGGCGCCACGGTGTATCGGGCCGCCGCCAGCGACAGGCCGGTAAGTGCCGACAGCTGCCGCGCCAGCAGCGGCAGCCAGGACAAGTTGAATGTGAGGCCGGCGACGGAGAGCTCGGTGAGGGTGGGGGCGAAGCACCCGCCCACCACCATCGCCACCTGCTGCTGCTGGTGCTGCTGTTGGTGCTGTTGGTGCTGCTGCTGGTGCTGCTGATGCTGCTGATGCTGCTGGTTGTCCCCTGATGCTGCAGGGGCCGCAGCGGCCGCGTTTGCACGCACAGCATTGGTGGCGGGGGAGGCAGCAGTAGCAGCGGGGAAGGCTGTAGCAGTGGCGGGGGGCGCGGGCAGCAGCACGGCGTCGCCGTACAGGCAGGCGCGCGTGACGCAGCGCGTGAGGCAGGCGTGCCAGTGGCGGCAGGCCTGGCGCGCGCGCAGCAGGTCGGACCTGCAGTCGGCAGCTGCCAGGCAGCTGCCGATGGTCTGTTCGTGGAGAGGCGGGTTGGTGGAGGGGGTGAGGAGTGGATGGGTGGATGAGGATGGGGGTCAGGGGGAAGCCGAGACCGGGAGCTGTGAGCAGTCGTGGGGCCTGAGGAGGTTGGGCCAGGGTTCGCCCAGGCCGGCACAATCTCGGTGCAAAGACTTCCTTGAAACGAGCTTCAATGCCGTCCGCAAGCTTAAGATGAGCAGGTGTGCGCGCTGCTCTCGAACAGCCCCGATTCTGGCGGGAAGAGTTTTTTACCAACTGGCGTACTGAATTAAATCATTGCACGCTCTAATTATCTCACTTACTTCGAGCATCAACGGTGATAGCGCTCCCCATGGTGGGAGTTGCTCTTCGGGCCCCAGAATTGCTGGGGATTCCGGCTGTCCGCTCGCTGCCATCGCAAGTAGCGTAGTTCACAAGCTTCCTAGGTTTTATTGTCTCATGGCATTGTAAATATTTTGGGGAACAACATCTGGGCCGGGGCGAAGGGTTGTTTCGGTTGTCTCTAGGCGTCTGCGCGCTTCAGCAGAAGAAGTTGTGTAGCTCCTTAGACTGTTCAAACACATACATTGCTCGGCCGTCGTTCGCAGGTACCATCGCGCAAGATTGCCTCCTCTATCATCCTTCCCAAGTGACAATCCCCACCTGTCCCCACGTCCCTACTCCCTAGCCTGCGCCGCCCGAGCCCAGCCTCGCCTCGACCCCCGCGGTCCTTCAAACCCAACCTCCCTGGAACCAATGTCTGTCACGGACACATTCTGTAACAAGCTTCCCGCCGGACCCTTCACTAGCCACGACGCACACAAGAAAGCAGCACCCACCCTGACCCACGTCATCATGGATCGCAGTTTCCCAGGCTAATACCACGGCTGACACCAGCACGGACGTCTCATCAATTTCATCGCTGCATACGCTCCGTTTTTAACAGCCACCACAACCCCGACCAGACGGCTCCAGACCTGCAATCCCTGATTACTTCCCCCAATCGCCATGCGTGGTGCGGCAGGCTGCGGACCCCGGGGCGTGCGGGCCCAACTTCGCACACACAGGGCCGCACACCCTCAACACTACCCCGTACATGTCTGCAGCGCCTGCCTTGACACCTCTTGTAACCATTCGGTTGCTCATCTTCACCAACATGATCTGCCATCCGACGGCCCGGTGCAAAAACACAGAATGGAAGGAGTGGCCTCCTCCAAGGCCCTCCCCCACGCCCCCTCGGGTGCCCATGCATTTCCCCGCATTGCCCCCTGACCCTCATCCTCAACCCGCCATCCACTCAACGCACACACAGACACAATAGCGGAATAGCCTACCTTGAAATGACAGTCGTCAAAGCAGCATTGGAGCGTTATACGGGTCTAATCCGGGCCTCAGCTCACACAGCACGAAGGCGTTCATAAGAATTGTTTCCTGAGTGAGTCACCCGAATTATAACACGTCCCTGTGCATCCCCTGAACCGCACTGGGGCCGTGCTTTGCGTTGCTGTGACAACTCTTGTCTTCAGTCATTAGTACTGCTTTGAAATCAGCGTTGTCAAACCATCAATGCCTCATATGCCTGTTGCGTTGTGCTGGATGCATGCGTGCTGGTCACCGCCCCGATCATCCGCGCATGCCATGCATACACACACCTATGTTGCCGCATGGAAATCCACATCGGACATACACACGTAACATGTCTTCAGCACAGTACGGTAGTTTGATCCAAACTACGTATATCTTCATCGTCCCAGCAAGTGACGACGCGTGACTATGTACGTAACTCACCGCCACTGCCACTGTACTTAATCAACCCGAGCTGTTGACATAATCTGATATGCTTACGCTACTGAAGCAACAACCCATCAATCCGCTGCCCGCGCCGGCGATGGCGGCGGCTGCTTGCGCCTCTTGACCTTCGGTGCCGGCGGTGCCGGCGAGCTCGGCGGCGGCCGCCGCCTGCCCCTGCCACCGGGTGGTGAGGGAGGAGGCGGGGGCGGCAGGGGCGGCGAGGGTGAGGGGGGCAGCAAGGGCGTTGGGGGCGGCGCCGCGCCCAGCGGGCTAGGCGGGATGCGTCGCTTCCGGGGTGGTGCGGGGGACGGCGACTCTGCGGAGGACGGCGGCGGTGCGGTTGGGGATGGTGGCGAAGGGCTTGGCGTTGGAGGGAGGGGGGGCTGGGGTGAGGGCGCGAGCGGGGAGTCGACAGCATTCCCTGGAGACGGCGATGGGAGTGGGGCTGGGGTAGCGGGAGCTGGAGGTGTGGGAGATGGTGGTAAGGGCGGCACGGGTACGGGAGGCTCTGGGGGAGGCGGCGTGCCCGGGGGTTGGGGAGAGGGCGGCGGCGGCGGCGGTAGGGGAGGTGGGGAGGGAGGAGGCGGGGGCGCGGGAGGAGGGGAGGGGGAGTTCCATGGCGCGTCGGGAGGCGGAGGAGGCGGCGGCGGCGGTGGCAGGGGAGGCCAAGGACTGGGGGGAGCTGGGGATGGAGGGGAGGGGCTGGGCGGTGCGGGGCTGGGCGGCGGTGGCGACGGCGGCTGGGGGCTGGGGGGGTCCGGGCTGGGAGGCTGCGGGCTGGGCGGCTGGGGTGACGGAGGCAGTGGCGATGGCGGCTCGGGACTGGGTGGGGACGGGCTGGGCGGCTCCGGCGGGTGCGGCGACGGCGGGTCCGGAGACGGTGGCTGCGGGCTGGGCGGCTGCGGACTCGGAGGTTCCGGGCTGGGCGGCTGCGGACTCGGAGGTTCCGGGCTGGGTGGCTCCGGCGAAGGCGGCGCCGGGCTTGGCGGCAGCGGGGGCTGTGGCGACGGCGGCGCCGGGCTGGGAGGTTCGGGGCTGGGCGGCGCTGGAGGAAGCGGGGCGGGTGGCTCCGGGCTGGGCGGCTGCGGGCTAGGTGGTGAAGGAGGTTCAGGATTGGGTGGGTCGGGGCTTGGTGGCATTGGGGGTTGCGGCGAGGGAGGTTGAGGAGACGGCGGCTCTGGGCTCGGCGGATGCGGGGGCTGCGGACTGGGCGGCTCCGGGCTGGGCGGCTGTGGAGGTTCAGGGCTCGGTGGGAGGGGAGGGTGCGGGCTGGGCGGCTCAGGAGAAGGAGGGCCCGGGCTGGGCGGTAGCGGCGGCTCCGGGCTCGGCGGGTGGGGGCTGGGCGGCTCTGGCGACGGGGGCTGTGGGCTGGGCGGCTCCGGGCTGGGCGGCGGCTGTAGCGGCGGCTGCGGCTCCGGACTGGGCGGGTCCGGGCTCGGTGGCTGCGCCGAGTCCGGGCTGGGCGGCTGCGGCGGCTGCGGCACGGGAAACTGGAACACACCCACGAATCCGGCATCGGCCTCCGTGCAATGGAACCCGTCTCCGCTACTGCCGCTACTGCTGCTACTGCCTGTGGCGTCGGCCGTGCTGGCGTTGGCACTCGCGGGCCCGCTCCATCCTCCGGGCCAGGCACGTGCCTCCTGCTGCACCCGCCGCCCCGCCACCTCCATCGACACAACCACGCTCAAATCCGCCGACACGGACGCCGTGCTACTGCCGCCGCCGCTGCCCTTGGCGCGCACGCAGACGCGGTAGGCTGCAGCATCCGGGCTGCCGTCGGCCGCGCCCGCCACGCCGGCGGCTGTAGCAGCCCCGTCCGGCGGCAGCGGGTCGTGGGGCCAGTACACAGACTCTGCCGCCGCCGGCAGCGGCTGCGCCGCCGCGCTGTCGCCGCCGTGGCGGCCGCCGCGCACAACCACCGCCGGCGCCCGATCAGGCAACGGCAGCGGCAAGAAGGAGCCGTCACCGGCGAGGTCCTGGCTGGGGCGGGGGTAGCCGACGACGGGGGGCTGTAGCGGCGTGCGGAGGGAGAAGGTGGCGGGGGTGGGGGGTGCCAGGGAGGCGCCAGGGTTCGTGCCGTCGGCGGGGGTCCAGGAGACCAGTAGGTCGAGGTCCGGAGGGGGCGTGGCGGAGGAGGCTGCGGTCGCGGGAGAGGAAGCGAGGGCCCGGGGGGAAGTGAGGGGGGAAGGGTTTTAGAGGCGTGTTTGGTCCAGGCAGGCACGATGCCAGACGCCCTTGCTTGCACAGCGGACGGGGCATGCAGGCATGGGGAGAAACAGGGTGAAGGCCAAACCACACATATCAACAGCACCGCAACTGACACCACAGCCACCACATGCAGCAGCGGTGCCGCAGCACAAACCCACCCGCCGACCACTCGGCTCGGAACAGCAGTCGCGGCGGCAGCGGCGCCACCACAAAGTCTAGCCTTCCACCACTGCCCCCACCACCAGCACCACCGCTGCCGCAGACTGCCAGACTGAAGCCTGCTGCGGCCCCGTTGGCGCCGGACCCAGCCGCCCCAGCAGCAGACCCCTGGGTCGCCAGCGGGTCGGGGGGCGCCTGCAGGCACAGCCGCTGCCAGCCGCCGCCAGCGCTGTCGAGCCGCAGGTCACTGACCGGCGACGGTGAGATCTGGAACACGTCGATGACATCGGTGACGTCCGATGTGAACCTACGGGCAACATAAACAAGACATGATGATTGGTTCACTCGCCAAACAAAGTACAAAGGAAGAAATGTTGATTGGTTCACTCGCCAGCAGGGGTCCAGGGGTCCAGGGGTTCAGGGGTGCGAGGGCGAGGGCGCGACGGATCTGTCGTAAGCACCTATCGCCGCAGTTGGTTGAGGCGGCGCGGGCGGGGTGCGGGCGTCAGGCCTAGGGGAAAACTCACACCCACACGCGCGAAGCCCATCCAGCCAAACACACCTTATACACACACACACACACACACGCACACACACACACACACACACACACACACCTGGGGCTTTTGAACAGCGACATGCGCTGCTCGGGCCCGCCGTCACAGGGCTCAAGGGACGCCGCAGAACCCAGCCAGCCGCCCCAGGCATCGCTGCTACTGCCGCTGCCGCTACTGCCGCTGCTACTGCCGCTACTGCTGCTGCTGCTACTGCCGCTGACGCTGCTGCTACTGCCGGCGCCCTTGCGCACAGTGAGGCATAGGTTCCTGGAGTCAGTGAAGGTGTAGCTTGGGGCGCCGGTGGCTGAGTCTGCGAAGGGCACATTGGAAGGAAGGCAGGGCAGGAAGGGCGGGGGCGGGGGCGGGGAATTGAAGGCAAGGAAAGGTCAAGGACATACGGCAATTACAGAATGCTCGACATTTCCTTGCCACACTTATAGTGACTAGCTACCTAGCTACCGACATACATTACACAAATAATAAGGTATGTATCCCTGTGTGCTCACCAAGCGCCTCCTGCACTTTGAACACGCCGCCACCGCCCGCCATGCGCCCGCAGGCGGCGGCGCAGGCGGCAGGGGCGGCGCCGCCGTCTCCCCCAGCGGCCGCGAGTGGCCCGCCCTCCGCGGCGGCGAGCATGCAGCCGCCACAGCCACTGCCACTGCTACTGCCGCTGCTGCTGCTACTGCTGCTGCCTCCTGAAGCGGTTGTAGCCGCCGGCCACAGCCCCACGGCGAAGGACAGCTGGCTGCGTGCCTCACTTATAAATGCCTGTGTGCGTTGTGTTCACGCATGTTGGCATGTGTGCACGGTTGTGGGGGTGATTGTGATTGTGAGAGAAGCCGACTGCAAACGCACTGTCAGCTAAGCACGGATGCATTAACGCACGTCACACGCCGCGCCACTCCACACAAAGCACCCCACAAAACACCCCCACAAGTCCGCAAACAGCACTCCTTCCTTCCCGCAGCGGTAGGCAGCGTGAGCCACTTTTCGACACCCTGGCCGAGTAACAAACCCTCTGACACCGTTCACCAACCCCCTCCTCGACCATTTCCTGAACTATCTAGTCATGAATGTACCCCCCACCCTACTACACTCGCACGCACCTGCAGCCGCAGCGGCCGCACATACGCCGGGTTCAGCGGCGTCTGCAGCATCCCCCTGAAGTGACCCGTCACCGCCAGCGCCCAGCGCTGAGGCAACTCCGCTCCCGGCCGGCCCGGCCCGCCGCCATCCGTACCGGGGCCGTACAGGTCCGTGTGTACGACCGAGGTGCCGGTTATAACCAGCGTGAGTCTGTCACCGGGCGCCAGGTGTGTGCCGGGCTGGAGGTCCAACCGCTCCACGTTGTTCACCGTGTCTACATGTGTGTGTGTGTGTGTGTGTGTGTGTGTGTGTGTGTGTGTGTGTTGTGTGTGTGTGTGTGTGTGTGTGTGTGTGTGTGTGTGTGTGTGTGTGTGTGTGTGTGTGTGTGTGTGTGTGTGTGTGTGTGTGTGTGTGTGTGTGTGTGTGTGTGTGTGTGTGTATATGGGGGGGGGTTCAAGGATGTTTGGAAAAGGTGGGGTGTTATGGCATTGGGGGGCCGATGTGTGGGTGGGGTGGATGGCGTTGGCAGGGGGGCGCGTGCAGTAAAACAGCAAGTGAGGAATGGAGCAGGAAGGAGAGGCCAAGACCAGGCGGTGGAAGGGCGGGGATGCGCGACCAACCGGCCAACCGAACCAACTGCCTCACCTTCCCGCAGCGTGTAAAGTGTGGGGTCGTCGTTGAGCCGGTACGACAGATCCAGATCGTTGACAGTCTGACTAAAGCTCATCAGTTCGGCCGGGAAGTCGGGCCACACCAGCGCGGCCGTGACAGGCCTGTGTTGCGTTTGGCGGTTGGAAGTTGGTGGTCGTGGCGGCTTGGCAGCGTGGGGTTTCGTATTGTTCCGTGGTGTTGAGACCGACAGCGACACAGACGTGCACGTGCTCGCGCGCACATGCAGGCGAACCACGCACACGCAACCCGCGCGTTTCCTTCAGTTGTGCCCTCCCTCCACCCCAACCCATCCACCTTATTCTCCACATGAACGGCTACCCCCCCCCCCCCCACACACACACACACACAACACACACACACACACACACACACACACACACACACACGCGGCCGTAATTCTGCATCGCATACACTGTCCTACGCGTAATGTTTTCCTTGTGCTCTTTAACACACACACATACACATCCACAAACACACACGGATACCTACCCGGTGCCCGTGGCGACCAGCCCGCCTAGCTCTATGACCTCCCCCTGAGCCACCTCGCCCCAGTCTGCCACCTGCAGCCACCGCAGCTGCAGCTGCTGCAGCTGCTGCTGACTGCTGCCGGCGGCGGCGGCGGGCAGTGGCAGGGAACCCGACAGGTCCAGGCGGCCCCAGCCCTGCGCGGCGCCACGCACGTGCAGAGGAACGTGTGTGAGGACCGGCGGTCAGCGTGAACGCGGTACCGAACGTGCGTGAGCACACCAGCCAACCTGTAGGTGAGCCCGCATCCGAAGGGCCTGCCGGCAGGAGCACTCTCAAGCGCACACACACAAGCAATCACCTGGTAGCCGTCAGGAGGCGTGCCCATGAGTTGCCCAGGGGCGCGGGCCAGTCCGCCCTGTAGCGACTTGGCGCCCGCTATTGCGATGGCCTGAGAGTTGCAAAGGAACCGGGAGTGCGGAGTGGTCAGTACCGTACAGTTTGGGAGCGCACAGGATCACCACACTCACGCGCACACACGCCTCCCTCGTTCACTCCATGCGAGGCGATACCCGGGGCCATCCATATCCATAACTTGGGATTAGGTTTGACATGCCACCCCAACAAACCCCATCTCGGTCCCATCCCGCCGTAAACCGCCTTCTCACCCCACACCCTATTACACCATTTGTGGGGCTGCTGGGGCCTATGACCCGCCCCTGCCCACCTACCTTGAGTAGGGGGCCAGAAGGCACGAAGGGCGCCGAGTCGGGTGCGCCGCGCCATCCCGCGGGGTACCAGCCCTCCCTGCGGCAGCAGGCGCAGCAGGGGCACATGCACATCTGGATACAGCAGGCAGTGGAAGGTCAGGACCAGGGCCGGGGCCGGGGCCGGGGCCGGGGCCGGGGCCGGGGCCGGGGCCGGGGCCGGGGCCGCCGGGGCCGGGGCCAGGGCCGCCGGGGCCGGGGTCAGGGCAGGACACAACACAGAAAGACCGGAACCGGACAGGAAGCAAACATCGCCGCACCGCGGAGCTGTGAGCTGTCCCTCACGCACCATTGCCCTGGGCCCCTTACTCCGGCAAACATCACACTCCGTGACATGTGACAGACCACACCCACACCCACACCCACGCCCACACCCACACCCTCACGCTCACACCCGCACCCACACCCACACCCCACGCCCATACTCACTCCCACACCCACACCCACACGCTCACACCCACACCCGCTCACGTGAGGTACTGCCGTGCGATGGCCAGGTTGCCCGCCACCACAGGGGTGCTCATGGAGGTGCCGGCGAGAGAGCGCATCTCCAGAGAGCAGGAGGCTGCGCGGTTCGCGGTTGGTGGTTTGGCGGTTTGGCGGATGGGTGGTTTGAAGGTTGGCGGTTTGCAGGCCATCAGGTCAATCAAGGGGGGGGGGGGCAGCGGGGTTTCGTGAGGGCGGTTGGCAAGGTGGTCAACGCGGCCTGAGCGCTGTGTGGGTGCAGATGCAGCAGGGCGGGTGAGGCGTTGCAGGGTGTGCGTTAGTTGACTGCGGTGTTGCAGGGTGTGCGTTGCGCTGGCAGCATGTGGGTCCACCCCAAGGCCTCAGCCGCACACGTGCACGTGCACCCACTTACACCCACAACCACACCAGGCAAGGCATCTGAACGTCGCACACGCACATCCACACACCCACACACCCCCAAACACACACACTAACCCACACACACACACAAACACTGGGCGGGCTTTCGTTTCGTTTTTAAACACACACAAACACACACGCGCGCTCTCACTCTCGACGGCTCGCAGTCCGGCGCCGGAGGACGCGCTGATGAGCCGCTGCCCGGGAGCCACCAGGTCGGGCTTGAAGCGGCCGTCCGGCGTGGGGCCGTAGGAGCTGAAGAAGGCCAGGGACTCCTCGCCGCCGTTGACCAGCGGCTGCGTTCGTGTTTTGTTATGAGGGGGGCGGCGGGGGTGGGACGGCTGTGCATTATTTACTGTCACAGACATACCGCGACGATGCACATGCGTGTGCCCACACCTGCTGCCGTACATGCACGCAACGAGGCACCTCCAAACACCTCCCAAACACGTCGCAAACACGTCCCAAACTAGCGCATCCCAGGCACTGACACACACGCTCACATAGGTGATGTTTTGGAAGCGGAACTCCGAGTGGGACGGGTCGGTCATGACCTGTTGCAGCCAGTCGCCTTGCTCCTGCAGGTAGGCCCAGGAAGTAAGGATGGAAGGCGGCGAGCAGGGTCGGTGGGTGGCGCAGCAGTGGAAACCGAGCAAGCCGTCATGTCATGGTGTCTGTGGAGGATGACTGTGGAGGATGCCGTTATCGCTGTTATATGGGTACGTACGCCACTCCAACAGTGCGGGGAGGTGCATGTACACCAGGTGAGACGGCGACGGCAATGCCAGCTATAGGCAGGCGCGTGGGGCAGGCGGCGGGAGCGGCGGTGCGTGTGAGTGTGACAGCGAGTGGTGAGCGGTGGGAGGGTAGGGCCGCTCCCGACAAGAGGGCAAGCGCGCCGCCACCACCATCACCAATGCATGTCCGCACGGCATCAGGCCCCCCCCCCACCACCACCACACACACCCCACACCCCAAACAGCCGGCAGGCCCCCAACACACAAGTAACACAACAGCGCCGTGCTCGGCACGCAGCGCACATACACACACATACACCCACACGCGCGCACACACACACACATACACATACACGCACACACACACACATACACACACACACACACACACACACACACACGCACGCACCCGTGTGATGATGCTGTAGGGCAGCGGGATGACCGACACACCCTGGATCACGTAAGCCTCCGACAGGACTGTACGGTAGTAGCGCCACACGAACCACACCGCCACCGCCCCCGCCTCCATTGCATAGCTGGCCCTGTCCGAATCCAGGACCCCCTGGCAATCCGGGGGCAGCGTCCCATCGGGGCTGGTGTCGGCGACTGGGTCGATGATGACGATTGCACCCTGGTACTGGGAGGGGGAGGCGGAGCCGGGGACGGGCTGCAGGGGTGTGCAGGCGTGTAGCGGGCTGGCCAGCACCACGGCGAAGGGCGGCTGCGTGGGGGAGATAGGGGGTTTACATTCATGATTAAGTAAGAAGAAGCGGAGTTGAAGCGCCAGGCAACGGTTGGTTGTGGTATTATTGCTGGTGGTACAGGTGGTGGTAGTGGCGGTGGCGATGGCGGTGGAGGCGGCAGCGGGTGAGGACAGAGGGTGAGGCAAGGAGTGGGTGGTTGTGATGGCGGAGGCGGCTTGGGGTGGAGGTAGGCGGAGGGCGAGGCGTGGTGGCGGCGTTGTAATGGAGGAGGGGATCGCGGGGCAGCGAGTGGGGAGTGCGTGTGACGTGCGGCGTTTGCACATGCGCTTGGTGCACTCTGGGTCGAGTGCCACTCCGTTGTCAAAGGATAGGCCCCGCTCTCCCCCTCGCTCGTTTGCAACGGGCTCGCTTTAGTTTGGGCTGGTATCTACCCCCCCTCGCTCCCGCACCTGGTCTTCCACCAAGTTGCGCCAGGTGGCGGAACTGCTGCCGCGAGCCGTCACCCACACCTGCGGGTGCGTGTGTGCATGTCGGCGCATGTGTGGGCTGTGTGTCAAGTAAGCCACACCGAGTAGATGCAAAATGTGTGAAGTCAACAGCACAGCGGGGCCGCCGTTTCCCGTGATGCCCATTCCCATACGCCCATCCACGCACAAGCAGCAGCAGCAGCAGCAGCAGTAGCAGCAGCAGCACCACTCCACCAGTCCCAACCCCCACCCCCACCCCCCGCACACACACAAGCACACGCACGCACCGCCTGCTGCTGCGTCTGCCCCTGGCCATCCCGGTAGGTGAAAAGCGGCAGCCACTGGTTGGCCCATGGGTTCTCGTCGCGGGGGTGGTTGACGGAGGCGCCCGCGCTCAGCACGTTCTGTGTGTGCGTGTGTGTGAACCGGTAGGCGGGCGGGCGGATGGCTACAGGTGAAGGGGTGACATGCGTGCGATGCCGTAATGTGCGTGCGCGGTGGCGTGTTGGGCCTTAAGCATACATGTGTGCCGCATTGACCACATACAGGCCCATCACCCATCCATCCCATCTCCACCCACCCACCCACCCACCCACCCACCTTGGCGCTTCCAGGCGTTTGCACTGTGGACATATACCCATTGGCACCTGCATGCAAGCCGCAGCACATGCCCATGGTCATTGGACAGTCCAAGGTCCTAATTAACAAAGCACCGCCTCTGTGTGTCACCTCGTGCGGAGTCACGCGCGCTCTCCTAGCCGCCTGACCCAAATCGGACATCCGGCCTTACATGGCCAGCCTCTCAGGCTCCTCCAGCCCCGTTCCCATGTTTGGTCCCGAGTGACGCGCTTTCCCCTTCCGTTCGAGTGTCTCCCCACCCCACGCTCTCCTCCTCGCTCTTTTGCATTGGGTTCGGCTTAGTTTGTGCTGGCATCTACAGCCCCCCCACCGCCGCCCTGACAGCCTCCCCCTACCTCCCATGGACACGAACGCACGAACTCATGGACACACACACACACACACACACACACACACACACACACACACACGCGCCCTGCAATGTTCCCTTCCTATTACCGCAGATGCACCTCCCTACCCCTCCCCCTCCCCCTCCCCCCCCCCACACACACACGCACACCCACACCCACACCCACACCCACACACAGCCCCCCCCCCCCACACACACGCACCGTTGTTGCCCACCGCCGCCACCACCAGCGTCTCGGGGTGGCGCCACAGGTAGTCGTCCATGGCGGCGCCCCAGGACCCATAGCTGAGGCCGCTGCTGTCGCTCACGCCCCAGCTGAACGAGAACAGCCGAGCGCCGTTGCCGTAGTGACGCTGCGGGCCGCGCGTGTGTGAGTGTGTGTGTATATATGTGTGTATGTGTGTGTGAAAGGTGAGCGACGCAGCGACGTTGGAAGGCGTGCCTAGTGTTCAAACCAACATGAAACGTAAACAGCAGGGGCCATACCAAGGAACGTGCGTAGCAAAGGAGCACAAGAGGACGCATGCATCCTGGCAACGTGTCACCCACACGCGCGCACATATACTGCTCATACGTGCCCAAACCCCACTCACTCCGAAGGTTTGTTCCTCGAACTCGTAGTCCCCCGGGTAGCTCAGTCCGGTGAGGCTGGCGGAGGAGGTGGCCAGGTCGGCGAAACTCAGTCGGGCCATGGGCGCGGCGCCTGCGTTCATGGGGCATAGGGGCATGTATACAGGCAACAGCGGCGGCTTGGGATGTTTCCGAAGGGGGAATAGCCGTTCATAAGAGAACGGAGCGATTGGACCGAGGGGCGCTGCACAGAGTGACTGGCAGGTGCCTGTCCCGCGTGTCAGCAGTCGTGTCAGCCCAACCCAGCGCCGCCGCGTTTGGCACCATGGGGAGTCGGCGGCTTATCCCCCCCCCCCTCCCCCCCTCTGCAGGTTTTACTTGGGCTTAAATTGGACTGACCCATTTCACGCCCACGTGTGCACGCTCTTCCCCACCCACCCCCTCATGCTTGATTGTGCTTTCTCATAGCATGTGGAACGAAACCCCCAACCCCACTTACCCCACCAACCCCCCCACCCACCCACCCCAACCCGACCTCCACCCCCCCCCCCCGCGCCCCCACTCCCACGTCCGCCCCCACCCCCATTCACCACCCACTCCTCGCTCTCCCCACGCCCGCATCGACCGCGCCCGCACGCACCCGTGTAGTTGTTGTCCCTGAACGGCCCCGGCACTCCAGGCGCCGTGCCGACCACGGGCAGCTCCACCGACCCCACCAGGCTGGCCACCACGTGTGAGCCGTGGCCGAACGCGTAGTCCAGGAAGTAGGAAGGGTCGGTGCTCTCTGTGTGTGCACGGCAGGGGCAGGGCAGGGCAGGGCAAGGCAGGGCAGGGCAGGGCAGGGCAGGGCAGGGCAGGGCAGGGCAGGGCAGGGCAGGGCAGGGCAGGGCAGGGCAGGGCAGGGCAGGGCAGGGCAGGGCAGGGCAGGGCAGGGCAGGGCAGGGCAGGGCAGGGCAGGGCAGGGCAGGGCAGGGCAGGGCAGGCCAGGCCAGGCATAACGATGGGCGCGGCTGTTTTGACCTCTGGTGCTTTCCTTGTGCGAAGGAAAGTGCGTCAGTATGAATGCGACTTGAGCCGTTGAGGGACTTGATTCTCCGGCCCAGTGGAAAACCGCCCTTGGCATGCCGGAATCCGTTTGACAAGCGGGACAAGCAAACATGGGGGCTGCCAGGTGCTGCCCCCAACGGACAAGTAAACATGGTGGTGCTCCCAACCGCTTCCAACGCTTCCCAGCTCCCAAGGCACCCGCGCACCTCCTGGAGCGGCTGGCAGGTAGTAGTAGGGGATCTTGCGGTGGCCGGGCGCCTGGTACCGCAGCGGCATTCCCGACAACTGGCCCGACAGCGACCTGCGTGCGTATCAAGCACACATGTATTTAGAAAGATGAAAGATCAAGCGTGGTGTTTGCACACTGCACAGCCCCCGAGCAGGTTTACTTTGCAACATGCCTGTACACCCACCCCATTTTTTTTATTCGTGTACCTGCCAGCCACGCGCGCTGCCCCGCCCAGGTTCCACCAAAGCCCCTGCCCTCGCTCCCTCGTCCTCCCGCGCCCACCCTCCTTGCCTGAATTGCAGGTGCCTGAACTGCCCTACCCTGCGCCCGCCCTCCCCTCGCGAACGCACCTGCCCGGGAAGCGCCGGTCCCGTAGGAGGCAATGGCCTGACACGTCAGCGCCCGTGTCTGACACCTGGATGCCGTACATGCATGGCATGAGTCACACCGCAACAGTGGGCGCGTGGCGGGCGGGGCAGTTCAGGCAGTCGCAATGCATCACGTGTGTGCGCGCTGCCGCATCGCCCGCTTCACCACCCGCCGCCAGTGCCGTGCCATGCCCGCGTGCCGTGTCATACACGCGCGCGCCCACTCACCCCCACGATCTGGCCCTGCCCCATAAGTCCCGCAAGCCAGAAGGGCCGCAGCCCCGCGCCGGCCGGGTTGGAGTACTGCTGCGGCGTAAGGCCACCTGATGACCACACGGCACGACGCGACGTGAAGGATGAGGCGTGAGAGAGTGGGGTGGAGGGAAGGCGTTCAGGCAAAGGAGCACGGCAGATGGTTTAGGAGGGGAACAGCAGGGGAGACCAAAGGTAACAAAATGGTCACGCGCCGCCCTCACGTGCCGGCTGCCGCACCTGTTTGCGAGATCCAAGATGCGACGCCGTTGCTGACAGTTGGCCGTGCTTGGGGCTGGATCCAGATCACGATGTCACGCGCTGCGATCCACGCGATGCCGGCTTCCAGATCCTGTCACGTGGGTGGGGAGGGAAGTAAGGCGTCATGCATGAGCGTAGCAAGGGCATGCACACGGTGAACAGTGCGCTGTGGCCCAAGGTGAAGCCACACAACCTTGGGAATTCCAGCAAGTTAGCCACACAGACCTCCGGCACTGCTACGCTGGGTTATTCAATCCTAAACACCCTGCAAGCCCTGCTGGTCGCGGTGCATCGCAGCCACACATCACACGTCTCACCTCCGCACAGAGGTAAACCTGAATCCACGGTGACCGCTTCCGCGGCGGCGCACCGCTCAGCCGTGGCAAGCACGAGTCTGATCCTGCACCGCCGCCTCCGCCTCCGCCGCTACCGCCGGCCCCCGCCGCCCCCATCCCCACCCCCACCCCGACCCCGGCAGCTCCAGCCCCTCCCAGGTCCATACCCAGAGCCTCCGCTGCCAGCGCCGCGGGCCACGTCTCATGCACCGTCAGCAGTTGACTGTACGACAGATCCGGTACGAGCTGTACAGTGATGCCGTACAGCTCGTGCGCGCCGCCACCACCGCCGCCGCCCTGGCCCGCCGCCGTGGCGGCGTCAATGGCGGCGCCATCGGCACCGTCCCAGTCTGCGCTGTCTGGCCCGGTTGCGTGGAGGACGACTTCGGCCTCGATTTCGTCAGAGTCGTCCATGCCAGCCGCCGTCTGCTGCATGCGGCGGCGGCGCAGGATCATGGCACGCGAGGGCTGTTGCCCCAGCTGCCCCGCTCCCTCGCCGCCCTCTCGCCCGCTGCTACTGCTGTTCCAGTCGCCTGAGCGCAGTGACCGCCGGGGAAACTCCACCGTGGAGCTACCCGCTTTGGCAGTCGCCAGTGATACCGATGCCGTGACTGCCGCTGCCTCCCGCCACGTGCGCAGCCTTCCCAGCACCGGCGGGGCTGTGCCCGCCTCTGCCAGCGCCCTCAGGCGCTGCTGTAGCTGCGGGCGCCGGCTGCCAGCAGCCGCACCCAGTGCACCGCCAGCGCCCAGCCGGCCGTGGGCCTCCCGCAGCTGCTCCTGCTCCTCCCCGGCTGCTGCCCTGCGCCGCTGCCCCAAGCCTGCCATAGCCCCAAGGGCAGCCAGTTCCCCACCACTACCGCCAGCACCACTGCCGCCGGCATCGCTGCTCCTGCCACTGCCGCCGCCACTGCCGCCGCCACCGCCATCGCTACTGCCGCTGTTATCCAAGGTCGCCGCCACCTGTGCCACCGCCGCGGCAGCCTCCGGCGAAATCTTTAATTCCTGTCGGTAGTCGGCCTGCGCCCAGCAGCAGATATGTAAATTATGTTGAGTACACAAACTCGCGAGCAGACACTGGTGCAGGAGGTCATGCAAAGCGAAAGGGCGGGCCGAACTATGAGGTTAATACAGGTATCAACGAATTCCCAACAACCAAGGCCAGGAAAGGGCTCGGGCTTTCCTGTGCCGTGAGCCTGACACACCATGAGCGCCCCAAACTGCAGCCCCACGCGCGCCGCCGCCTCCCGCGCCGCCGCCACCAGCAGCACATTCGGCGGCAGGTACGACACCACTGAGCCGCCGGTGCCAGCGAGCGCCTGCCGTACCGTTGCCCATTGCGGCTGGGAGCTCCCTGCAACAGCAGTGTTCGACAGAGCCGTACGGTACGTGTGGCGTGCCGTGATTACACGGCGTGCCGGCGTGGGGCCCTCCCGCCGAGGCCCAAGCGCGTAGGAAATGGCAGGAGCATAGCCCACGATTAATAAACCTGAAGTGTGTGATGTGCAAGCGAGGCGTCCCACCTGTAAATCCATCGGGGAACTGCAGGAGGAAGAGGCCCCGCCCCGGCGCTGCGGCCGCGCGGGCAGCAGCCATCGGCCCCAGCCCGGCAGCGTTGGCATGTGTGGATGCTTGGGCGCCGAGCACAGTTGGTTGCACCTCCAACTGCGAGACGCCAGCGCTCCGAGCAGCAGTGGCGGGCGCGCTGTCGGCGTCGGTACTAAGGGTCGGCTCGCTGCAGGGGCGGTGGGGGGCCGAGCGCAGGACCGACCGGCGATGTAGTAATTAGGCGAGTAATTAGGATTACTTGCTATGAGCCCACACTGTCACAAGTAACAGTCTGCTCTCGCTTTCAAGCGCAAGGAAGGCAAACAAGTCAACAAGGCCTGAGCAGCGCAGCCCACAATTTACAAGCTTGCAATTAGATAACAGCTGTACAGCATAAGCTCCAACTCAGTCAGTAACGCAAATGGAGCACAGTCGCCCACCTCACCTGAAATGCGCAACTCCGCTTAGTAGCTGGAATGAACGCTTTTCACCGTGTCCTCCATACAACAAGAATGCTATAACCAGCCACTGAAGAGTTACAAGGCTTCTGTGACGAGCGAAAGTCCTTTTTCTTGTCTGGCGCCCGCTCGCGGCGCCCCCTTTGACAACTGCCATTGGCAAGCTGCTAGCTGCATGAACGATACCGTGATAATGTCACAGTAACAAGTGTCGTTTTGCAACCTTGGTAACTTTGCGCACGATGGCGACGTTGTGCGTGCACGTTGTCTCTTGCACTCGAATGGCTTTATAGTCAAGTACATTGATATTGTATGTCGTGTTTAAATACGGTGTGTAAACGGCTGTCGGACTTGGATGAGAGTGGGGAAAACATATTGGATCCTGTTGTGCGCTATCCTTACAGTAAAAGGACTGCGGGCTGCAGAACTGTCCCTCCCTGTCCCCATTCTTGTGGCGTGGGGCTGTGTACGGTCCTTGGATCCCAGGGAGGTTTGATTGCCACCCCCCACCCCCCATTCCCCCAAACGCTAGCAACTAGGCATTTTCTGGCCCCTGGATGCCGTGGGTGAGAATGTGGTTAGGGTCGTTGTCACCAGCAGTGGCGGCGGTCCGCCCCTGGAATGAAAATGCAAGTCCTGTCCTCAATGACCCTGTACACAGGGGAGGTCCTCCCCTGCAATTACACATTACAGAGGTACCGGCAGCAGTCACCCAACGAACCAACCCCCCCATACACGTTCGCAGTCACCTAAGAATGCGACATCACAGTCCGACCAACCAAGGGTCGTAAGGAGGCCGCAGGCTGATGACAGAGAAGGCAAGTTTTTGTGATGATGATTTGTACAGCTTGGCACGAAGTGCCTTAAGCCTCCAGCGTCTGCCTTTTTGCCTCATTAGAGCTGTCTATACAAGCACAATGTCAACTCAGCACGGTGTCTACTCAGCTATGTTCCGGCTGTCAACACAGCCACCTGGCCCCACATCCTCATCGGCCTCATATCAGCCTCACATCAGCCGCGCCAGGCGCAGGAGCAACCGCCCGCACCAGCCCACCGCCGCCACCACCAGCACTGCCACGAGCCCCACCACGCCCACACACACTGCCATCACATCCAGCAGCAGCAGCCGCCACAGCGGCAGCTCCGCCTCAGTCGGCACTAGGAAGCCAGGCGGCCCGGCGCGAGCTGCCGACGACGCATATTCCACCCAGTCCGCCGCCACAACCACCGCGGGCAGGGGATGGGAGCGCATACGGCGCGACACACGCTCCGCAGTGCGCCTGCCAAGAGGCACAAACACACACGCAATACACACATGCATGCGATCAAGGGGGAACAGGGATGCCAAGCCATGCGCATGGTTGCTGCCAGGTTGTCACACACACACAATTCACAGGCAGCAACACACGCCGAGTGTGGGGTGGGCCAAACAAATAGCGTGCTTCCCACACCAACACTCGCCCCTCACCCACCCAGCCCTCCCCCACACGCTCCCACCTGTAGGAGGGGTCGGTCAGCAGCGCCGCCACCTCCGCCTGCGCCGCCGCCGTGCCGTTGGCGCCGTTGAGTATGGCTGGATCCAGTGTACGGCCCAATCCGTACGACACCACCATGGCAGCGTTCACGTGCTGGTCGCCCACTGCAGTACAGATTTTTGCGCGTGCGGCGTGTGCAGTTGCAGTACACGTGGGTTGATGATAAGCGTTCATTTGGCAGGAGGGGTGGGGGGGGGGTTCCAAGTGGCGTGCGGGCTTGCGGGCTTGTGATCCAAGGCGGCATTAATATGGGTGTAGCCTTTCCAGCACCGCCCTTACACACATGCACGCACATCTGCTCCGGCACACACGCACCCCATCCCACCCACAGACCCAGGTGCGCACCTGCAGGAATGCACAGCACAGGCACACCGTGGTAGGCCGCCTCCTGCAGGCGTGCGTGCGGACGGGCGGGCGGGTGGGTGGGCGGGTGGGCGGGTGGGCGGGCGGGCGGGCGCGAGCAGCAGGCAAGCAGCACGATCATGGTTGGGGCGGGGGGGGGTGTAGGTACCAGCCACATTAAACTGGAGCCAATGGGGTTTGTAAATACCAGCCCAAACTAAATCAAACTAGCAGAGCACAGGCAGAGGCGTTAGTTGCAAGCGGTAATACGTATGGGAGGGGGCCGAGGCGTCGTTGAGTGGGGGCGGGTAGACGTGCTGGTGCGAGCAGCACGTAAGCAGCAGGGTCATGGTGTTTGTGTGTGGTGTGGGGGGGTGGGGGTGGGGGTGGGGGGCTAGTTGTAGATACCAGCCCAAGCTAAGCATAACCAAATGCAAAAGGGGGGAGATGCACACTCCTCACGAAGGCGTCCGGTGGTCCGCCGCCATGCATCCAAACCATGCATGCCAACGGAGCGGGGTGGGGGGGGGGACTCACGGAGATCCACCCGTCCACGGACATGGACTGCAGTTGCACGTGTTCAGTGCATGGCATTGTTCCACAGCAACAGGCCCTCTGACGCAACTCAACCCCGCACACGCACACGCACATGCAGCCGCCCTCACACGCAGCCCTCATACGCACCCCTCTCACAGGCAGCACCCGCACCCGCACCCGCACCCGCACACACAGCACGCAGCACGCAGCACGCAGCCGCCCTCACATGCAGGCCGTTGATGCCGCAGTGCGACACGAACAGCACCACCTGCGCCGCCCCCAGCACGTCGTTCTGGGGCGCCCAGTCCAACAGCATCAGCCGGCCGCCGCTGGTGCTACTGCCACTGCCGCTGCTACTGCTATTGCCGCTGCTACTGCCATTGCCGCTGCTACTGCCACTGCTGCCGCCGGCCCCGCCCGCCACCATGCGATCAAGCACCGAGGCAGCAGTAGTGCTGTTGCCGCCGCGGCGGCGGCGGCGGCCGCCGTGATTTTCAGCCTCCGCATCCCCTGCCGCCTCCGCCCCCTCTGCCGCCTCTGCTTCCTCCACCTCTCCTTCCATGCGCTCCAGGGCTGCCTCCAGCTGTTGGCGGTGCGAGCGCTTGGAGCGCCACAGGATGCGGTAGCTGGGCGGCAGCAGCTGCTGCAGCGCCTGTGGGCATATGTGTGTGTTGGAGAGCACAAGGAAACGTGAGCGCAAAGACTTGTGTGCGAACCAGCAACGTGCATGTGTGTGTGTTGACCAGGCATACCGTATGAGGCGCATGGTAGGTCAGGCGCGCAACACCATGGGGGTGGGGTGCAAGACACAAACACCCATGCGCGCATGCTTTGGTCTTCAGTGCACACCACACACCCGACGCGCGCACACACTATCCCATGCTCACCACACCCACCCACCCATCCATCCGCCTCAACTCAACCTCCCACGGCGCGGGCACGGCTCTTACCCTCGCTACCGGAAACACTCACTACCACCGACCCCATCCAACCCAACCCAACCCAACCCAACCCACCTTGAGCAGGTGTGCCTGGCCCGGGTCGCCAAAGCTGAAGGTGGAGCCCGGCGACACGTACACAACCCGAACCCCAGATCTGTGGGGAGGCGTCGGCTGATGCGGCGGCTGCGTGGCGCCGCCGTCGCTCTCGCCGTCAGTGTCTGCTGGCGGCGGCGCCACAAAGCGCTGCACGTCGGCCGGCAGCGGCAGCGGCGGCTCTGAAGGGCAAGGGCCGGGGCCAGGGCAGGGGCGGGAGCATGGGCGGGAGCACGAGCCGGGGCAGTGGGCAGTGTCCAGTTGAGAGCCGCCGGAATAAGTGGCCAGCGAATCTAACAGAAGCGCAAAGCAGGCTCCCGTGCGTGCCTGCAGCTGTGTGTGCCGACCACTTGCCTCATGCGCCATCCGCACGCGCATACACCGCACGCACGCACATGCAAACACTGCGCCCCTGCGTGCCGCATTCCTCCCTCCTCCCCTCTGCACCCCTCTCCATCCCTCCCCACGCGCACCCGGCGTGATGGGCCCCACGAACTTGAAGTGGGGACCCATGGGCCTCACGTCCGCAAACGCCGGGTCCACCGCCACCAGCACCAGCACCAGCCAGCGCAGGTTGGACTCCCATAGCGGCAGCAGTCGGTGCCGCACGCCGCGCCGCGCCGCCAGGCGCCCCCCCGGGCCTGCTGGGCCCGGGCCCAGGCCCGGGCCCGGGCCCCCCGCCAGGCCCCCCGCCAGGCCTGCTGGGCCCGGGCCCGGGCCCGGGCCCGGGCTCCGGTCGCCTGCCGTGCAAGCTGAAGCGATTGTTGTCGCTGGCGCGTCGTGATTGCTGGCGGCGGGGCAGGTCTGCTGCGGCGGCTGGCTGCTGCCGCCGCTGATGGTGGTGGTGGTTGAGGTGGGAGTGGACGTGGTGCTGGAGGAGGTATGCGCAAGGGCGCTGCCGATGCCAATGGCGCCCAGCGTTCGCTGCAAGGCTGTGCGTGTGCGGTCCGCAATGTTTCGCAACAGCCGCCCACCGGCCCCCTCACCGCCGCCGCCACCGGGGTCACACCGGCCCACATGCAACACACCGGCGCCCTCACACTCGGCTGCACATGCGTTGTCGTATGTCGTACGACGTACGGCAGCAGTGGCATCTGCGGAACCTGCTGCGCCGCTACTGCCGCTGCCGCTGCCGGCTGCTGCCGCTGCGGGCTTGGCGGCACACACGGGCGTGTAGATTGCAGGGCAGGCGCACGTGGCCATTGCTGTTGCCGCCGTCGTGCCCCTATTTGCGTTGGCTGCAGCTGCTGCCCCTGCTTCTGCCTTGGGCACCGCTGCGGCTGTGCCTGCCTCTGTGGCTGCTCCCGCTGCTTCTGCTGCAGCTTCCGCCGCCGCAGCGAGCATCATCTCATCGAATGCGGTGACATTGACGCGTGCACGGACAGCCTGCGTGTGCGTGTACAGCAGGTACCCACGGGGGGTGGGGGGTGGGGGCGGTTAACCATCCCCCAGAGCAAGCAGTAAAAGGACAGCAAACTGCGAGGTGTGACATTCCAACGCGAGTTGACAGCAATACGGCACGCAGTGTCGTGACACAGCGTGGAGGCGGGGAGTGAGGGTTTGAGGGCATGCAGGCCGCATGCCTCCCAGCCATCGACCGCTCATCACCCTAGCCCACGCACCTCAATGGGGATCGTGACGCCGCGCCAGTGGATGGCCCGCATCAGGAGAGTCGCCAGCGTGTTAATGAGCCGGTCCTGATGATTGATGACGGGGCAACAATGCTTGTGAGGGGCGGCAACTAAGGGGTAGCTCTAAGGGTTGCTGCAACAGTAGTAATGCAGGCGCCGGGAAGGCATGGCTGGCCCTTGCACACGGCCATGCCGCTGCCCCGCTCCCCCCTTCCCCCTTCCCTCCCCTTCCCTCCCCCGCCCCTTCCCCCTTTCCCCCCCCCCCCGGTCTCACCTTGAAGCTGTATATGGTGTTAGACCCCAGTGGCGCCAGGAAGGAGGGCACCGTGGCGGGCGAGAACACCTGTGCGGGGCCTGTGGAATGAGTGTGCGTATGGAGCCAGGTTTGTTGCGCCAGTGTACCCGCGGCTGCCACCATACGGCACAGCCAGCTATGGACATCGGGAGCGGACCCGAACCCAAACCAGATCCGGATCCAGGCCCCCGCAACGCATTGGGTTCGATTTAGTTTGGACTGGTATTTACAACCCCCACCCCACCGCTCGCTCGTTTTAACTTGGTTTGGTTTAGTTTGGGCTGGTATTTACAAACCCCGTCCCCCCACCCCACCCCACCCCACCTCGCCCGCCCACCCCACGCCCCACCTGGTTGTAGATGTTCCAGTGCCCCACCTGGTTGTAGATGTTCCAGTGCCCCACCTGGTTGTAGATGTTCCAGTGCCCCACCTGGTTGTAGATGTTCCAGTGCCCCACCTGGTTGTAGATGTTCCAGTGCCCCACCTGGTTGTAGATGTTCCAGTGCCCCACCTGGTTGTAGATGTTCCAGTGCCCCACCTGGTTGTAGATGTTCCAGTGCCCCACCTGGTTGTAGATGTTCCAGTGCCCCACCTGGTTGTAGATGTTCCAGTGCCCCACCTGGTTGTAGATGTTCCAGTGCCCCACCTGGTTGTAGATGTTCCAGTGCCCCACCTGGTTGTAGATGTTCCAGTGCCCGGCGGCGCGTGTGGCGCCGGTGTCGAGGTCCAGGCGCGGCAGGCGCCACAGCTCAGCCAGCGTGGCGCCGCACATGTCCGCCAGGTCGGCTGCAGGGGAGGTGTGTATGTGTGTGTGTGTGTGCGTGTGCGTGTGTGTATGTGTGTGTGTGTGTGTGTGTGTGTGTGTGTGAGTGTGTGTGTGTCCCAGGAGCAAAAAGGAAGAGGGTCTTGCAAGTCATGCCAGCAGCCCAACCTCACACACGCTAGACCAGGCCAGACTAGGCCAGACCAGACCAGACGCGCCACACGCAACACGCGCGCGGGCAGTCACTCACTGAGGATGACGTCGAAGCGGCCGCGGGCCACCATGCGGTTTATACTGCTGTTGCGCAGTATCGCCCTGCGTGCGTGCGTATGTGTGTGCGTGTGTGCCAGCAGCCGGCGGCGTTGAGAGCATTTCACAATGCACCATTGAGGCGTGCAGACGTAGTGTAGGCACACAGGCACTAGCCTGGCAAGCAAGGACGACGGCAGGATTGCTTGCGCAACACCCGGTTCTCACCCACCCACCCACTCACTCGCAAGCCTCCAGCGTGA
The DNA here is from genome assembly GCF_000002595.2 of Chlamydomonas reinhardtii. Classification (NCBI taxonomy): domain Eukaryota; kingdom Viridiplantae; phylum Chlorophyta; class Chlorophyceae; order Chlamydomonadales; family Chlamydomonadaceae; genus Chlamydomonas; species Chlamydomonas reinhardtii. The sequence goes on from NC_057012.1 coordinate 6,340,437, forward strand.
CATTCACCACGTGTTGAAACTGCAGCACGCATGGAGCAAAGCAACGGAGCAAGGCAACCTTGAACAACTACTCATGGTCAAGAGCACATGCAGCGTCGCCCAGACGACAGGCACTGGGACGTTAGGAGCGGCCGCACGCAGCAGGTCAACGCAAGGGCAACGGCCTATAGCGGCCCCAGGCGCGCGTGCGTGTCTGTCGAGCCCCGGAGGGTGGGCGCCCAGGTTGGCCCGCTGGCCAAGTAAACATCCCAGGCCTCCCATGCCACATGCGCACACACACACACACACACACACACACACACACACACACACACACACACACCAGCACATGCGCACACACACACACACACACACACACACACACACCAAGCACATGTACACACACCAGCACATGTACACACCAGCACATTCGCACCAAAACACCTGCATGATGTCGCCTGTACCACGTCGTCGCCTCCGTGCCATCTCTCTCCCACCATGCCGTCCCCCCCTCAAACACACACGCACACGCATACACGCACACGCACCTGCGCCAGGGGCGGCTGGCCCACCAGCGCCTCCGCCTCCGACTCCATGTCCGCACCGTCATGCAGCACCAGCCGCAGCCGGGCACCGCCACCCGCGCCGCCACCCGCGCCGCCATCTACGCTGCCATCCACGCCGCCATCCGCGGCCGCGCCCTCGCCGCCACTCTGGCCGCCGCCCGGCTCCGCCGCCAGCCCCCCGCTTCCCTCAGCGTCACGCACCGCCTCCAAAACCTCACCCCCGCCGCCGCGCAGCCCTTCCGCCGCTGCTGCCGCCGCAGCCCACCCGCCTAGCCCCTCCACGACTCCTCCGTGCCGGGCACCGTCATCCATCCCCCGCATCCCCCACATCCCCCGCATCCCCCACAACCTCTGGATCCTCCGCCCGCGCGCCTCGTCAAAGGCGGCCAGGCATGTCCGCGCCCAGCCCTCCTGAGCAGCCGCCATGAGCACGGTCACGTGGTGGCCGCGAGCCGCCAGCTCGTGTGCGATCTTGAGGAGCGAGTGGGCCCGGCTGCGCCAGGACACGGGCGTGACCAGCACCCGGTAGCGCTGGCCGGCGGCTGGTGGGGGCTGCAGGTGTTGAGCGCGTGGGGGTTGAGGGGGAGGGAGGGAAGGAGGGAGGGAGGGATGAAGGGAGGGAGGCGGAGGATGGGGAGGGAGAGGTTGGGGGCTATGCAGGTCAGGTTGTGCAGGGCGTGGGGGGAAGGGTTTGATGGTGTGTGTGGGGGGGGGCGGAGGGGGGCGAGGGTCACGCCGGGCATTGCGCTGTTCATGGCGGTTGGTCCAGGCTTTCCCATGGCGAGGCTTTCCCGCGCCCATACCTCCTGACGCAGCGGCACACTCTCCATGGCCGCAGTGACTGCATCACCATAGGCAGCGCTGGGCGCCCGCGCGGCCAGCGCCAGGAGAGATAGGACAAGCAGCTGGTGCATTGTACACATTGCGCACGTCCCTTGCGTACGCGTATGGATTTTACCCTTGTTTGGGAAGTCATTGAGTGGTCATCGGTACATACGTATTTCTCAGGGGACGAATGGTGCTTCCTGTCTTCAGCTTGGCAGATGAGCGCGGGCACTGGCCCGCCTGCGAGTCGGTTTGCAGGAGGCAGCTGTTGTAACCGGCACATCTCCAGTCTTTTGTAGCCAAATACGCACGTCCTAATTTCTATAACAACACTGCCAAAGCTGCTGCTCGGAAAAGCAAGTTTCTTTTGCTGAGCTCACTGGCCCAAGGCAAAATGATGGAATTCATTACAGAAACGTATAAAGAACTTAAACGCATGAATGTGCGCCAATTCCTGGGTCAGGCGCTGCAACTAGGCGAGTTCGGGCGCACCGATAAACGCGGACGCGGGTTGCGACCTGGGTGTCCTAGTCCATAATACTCACACGTCACTGCAACGGTGCTGCACAGGGCTCATTGTCACCTCGGCGCTTATGATCTGGAAGTCGCTCATGCTGGTGACCGGCAGCGAGTCGCCGGTAAGGCCATACTCAAACAAACATTGCTAGGGAGGGCCAGCGAGGGGCGGGCCTGCACCCCGGCGGGGACTGTGTGCCCAGGGTTTGGCTCCGAGTGCTGGGGTTTGGGACGTGTCCCAGCTCGCCTAGCCAGCCCCCAGCCCGCCAGCCACGGCGGTGCCCGAACCTATGCACGGGCGCAGCCGGCAGCTCTGCAGCTGCCAACACCTCGCTGTGACTACACACGCACGCCTCTGAAATAAGGCGCTTTCCAAACTCTCGGGCGTCAGGTTGTGGTGGTGCTGAGTGGCAGCATGGAGCCGGGTTTTTACCGTGGCGACATCCTGTTCCTCAACATGGGCAAGGCGCCGATTCGCACGGGCGAGGTGGTGGTGTTCAACCTGGACGGACGCGACATCCCCATTGTTCACCGAGTTATTAAAGTGCACGAGCGCCGTAACGGCACGCACATAGACGTCCTCACCAAGGTGCGCTCGGACTGGCGGGTCCGTTTCGGTATGCGCCCCGGGAACTCGCGCTTGGGGCATCAGTGGCGTGGGTACGGCAGCGCCGAACGAGTCTGTATTATCTGGATGGCTGGTTGGCGCACCAGACGAGAGGCACGGACTTGCGCATATCAAAGGCATCGCATCTTTCCATGTGTCCACACGGTGTCATGTTTTGGTGTGTGCGCGCAGGGCGACAACAACTTCGGCGACGACCGCGCGCTGTACAACAAGGGGCAGGACTGGCTGCACCAGCACCACATCATGGGGAGAGCGGTCGGGTGAGGAGGGGAGCCTGTGTCGGCGCGTGTGTGTTTGCGCACGTGTGTGTCTTCGGGGTCAGCGGGGATCTGGCGTTGGTTTGGACCTGCCGTCTTCTGCACACAGTACGCTTTACCAAGTACTTGTGAGCGACACTGGTGGATTGATGTGGGGAGGGGCGGGATGGGAAAAGCGGTTCAGGCGAGTGTGGGTGCGTTGGCGGGGCCTGGGGCGGAGGCGGGTTTGGGGCCATTGAGGTAGAAGCAACGGGACGAAGAGGCATGGGCGGTGCCTTGCGCGCCAGGAATGGCGCGGGGATAGTGCGCCATAGGGCAGAGGGGGCGGTGGCGAGGAAGCAGACACATGCGGGTGCACTGCCGGCAGGTGGCATACGGAAGAGACACCAACTGGGCCGAGCGTGTGGGGCCAGGCGCACCACCATTATCACCGCGCCCTTAGCATCTCCCCACCACGCCCTTGCCATCTCCCTACCACGCCCTTGCCATCTCCCTACCGCGCCCTTACCATCTCCCTACCACGCCCTTACTATCTCCCCCGCCATCCCCCGCAGCTTCCTGCCCAAGGTGGGCATGGTGACCATCATCATGAACGACTACCCCTACCTCAAGTACGCCCTCATTGGCGTGCTCGGGCTGCTGGTGCTGACCAACAAGGACGCGTGATAGGTGGACTGACGGACAACGTTGATGATGTTTGGTGGAAGCGGCGTGATGGTGGTTGTTGATGGAAGCCGCGAGGAGGAGCAGCGAGGAGGCCGGCGTGAGCGAGCAAGCACGCTCTCACCGCGGTAGCAGCAGAGTGTGGGCGGCACGGTGCTTGCGCAGCGCTGCAATGCGGGTGCATGGGAAGGGCTGTCTATATTGCGTTTGCGCGCAGGTATCAGAATGGGGTTGCTTTCGTTCGCAAATCAGCTGAGAACGCAATGCCCATACGGCGGTCGGCACGGCGGCGGCAACTCAATGATGCTGCCCATGCAAGGTGTGGGCTTTTAACATAATGTCTGTAGGTTGTGTCCAAGCATTAAGGAAAGGTGGCAGGGGCAAATGTAACACCATTAGCAGTTTGTAACGAACAGGCTGGCAAGGGTGGGCATCACATGAACATGATTACACGCATGACACGCGTTGACGCCGTGCGTGTACACACAGCCAGACTCCAGATCCGACACCGGCTATGGCACTATGGCGCAAACCTATCGCTCTAGCGATTGGCATGTCGAGAACGACTGTTACGCAAGCAACTCTCGCGGCGGCGACGGGGGCAAGCTACACGCCGCGAGCGGGGTTCCGGGTGACAGCCATCGACAGCGTGCTGACAACTTAGGTCCCACTGCCTCGCGCACGACTTAACAGATAATGCATTGCCATATACATGCATGCGTGTCATCAAGGGCGCCCATGGACCAGGTGTAGCGCTGACCAGGGAGGCCGGCAAGCGAAGGAGCCGGAACCTTACGGTAGCGGTAGCCCAAGGGTTCCAAGCCCACGCACACAAAATTATTACATCGCACTTACACACAGTGACTTGCTTGAGCCAACAAACTACACTGCACCTGGTAGAAACACCCCTGCCTGCCTTCTTCGCGCTGTTGACTGTGCCGCCCGCCGCGCCAAAACCCAGCGCACCTGTGTTCTTTTTTCCGTAAACTATACACGTCCCTCCAGCAAATATATAGGCTCAGAGGTCGCGCAAGACCAGCTCGCGCGCTTCTGTGGGTCCAGGCGTAGCGAGGCGCTAGGGCCGCTGGGCCCTGGCCCACGAGACCTAGCATGGACCCAGAGTATGCATATGCGGCTGGGCCGTCTACGTCTCAGGCGCAGGCCCCACCTGCATCCCCACTCAGAGACAGCCGAGGGCCAAACCTGCATGCCTCCAGCCCGGCGCGCAGTCCTATGTGGTCGCCAAAATCTCGAGTAACATATAGCGATCGGTTTATTCCATCAAGAGCACCCACGGCACGACTGGACTTCAGCATCCTCGATCGCGAAATGGCCACGTCGGAAGTGTCCAAACAAGCGACAGAAAGAGAGGTTTGTGAGGGTTGCCTTGGTGGGAGGGGCGGCGGGCGACATGAGCGCGCTGCCACTGACACGCAGGGGGGGGGGCTGGGGCGAGTGTGCCGCGCCGCTGCCGTCACTGCTAAAGCTCGCCAGGCGTGAGGACTGACATCGGCTCCGGCTCATGCCTGCAGGACCTAAACCCCGGATACAACCTCTTGCTGCGCTCGGAGCTCCTGGGGGCCACATTCCCGGGGCCCATCTCCCCAGACAAGGTGCGGGCGAGGCTGGAAATGACTGGGGGGGGGGGGCTGTGGGCCACACTATGGGGCTGCAGCAGCACAGGCACGGGGCCTGCCGCTCCCTCTACGGCTACAACATGGAAACACGCGTGCCCCAGCCCTTACATGCACTTGGCTCCAACGTCGCATCCCCTCGGTGTCGCCACCCCCACCCTGCAAGCACGCACCCATCAATCCCCTCATCCCGCTCCGCCCCTCGTTGTGTCTCTATAGGTTCAGCAGCTGGAGCAGCTGCGGGCGCCGGCCAGCCCCGGCAAGAGCCTGTTCAGGTGGGGGCTGTGAAGATCGGGGAAGCGGTGTGTGGACTTGTGGAGTCGGGCGGGCGGCGGCGTGAGCTCGGTGCGCGGGCGCCCGACATTGTGCTTCATTGCGCCTTTGCGGCCCTTGCGGCTGTTGGCGGCGGCCGCGTGGGGTCAAGAAGCTAGCTGGGATGTGATGGCGTCTTGGGTGGAGTTAGTGTGAGTTTTGCACCCGAGTGGGGTGCTGTCGGTGGCCTGCAGCCAACAGGGTTACTCCTTGGTACCGGCGTTAAGCCGCCACCTTCATGCCGGCGACCCTGCGGCCACCCGCGCTTTTGCATTCATGGCCTCGCGCCCCACTCATGCTTGCCTTAATACCCCATGCGCAGGTTCAAGACGGGCGACGTGCACAGCCCGCACGGCGGCCCCAGCGCGCAGAGCCCCTTCGTGGTGTCGCCAGTGGGGGACGACACGGCGGCAGGCTCACCCTTTGCCAGCCCGCGGCGGGCGCAGCGGCGGATCGCGCGGGCCCCCTTCAAGGTGCGTGTGCGCTTGCGTGCGTACTTGCGTGTGTGGGGCCGTGGCAAAGGCAGGAAGAAGGGGCAGGCTCAAAGCGGACGTGCAGGGGCGGGGACGGACGCGACAGGGGACGTACTCGGGCTTGCCAGCAGGGCTGGACTGGACTCGGGTAAGGATAGGGCGCGGGCCGCCATTGCACGGTCGTGGTCACGGCGAGCTCATCTCAGGTGCATCCCCTGCCTGCACGCCTTCCATTCCCTTCTGCCATCCCGCATGCGCATTCCGATTGCCCCTTTTAGTCATTCTTGAATGTAACTCCTTCCGCGCTCGCAGGTCCTTGACGCGCCCTCGCTGGCCGACGACTTCTACCTGAACCTGGTGGACTGGTCCAGCCAGAACGTGCTGGCGGTGGGGCTGGGCACCTGCGTGTACCTGTGGAGCGCCAGCAGCAGCACGGTGAGGGGGCCGGGGAGGGGAGGGGAGGGGAGGGGAGGGGAGGGGAGGGGCGGGGAGGGGAGGGGAGGGGAGGGGAGGGGAGCAGGGGAGGGGAGGGGAGGGGAGGGAGGGGGAGGGGAGGGGAGGGGAGGGGAG
>NC_057012.1:6347822-6350595 GCF_000002595.2 Chlamydomonas reinhardtii
GGGGAGGGGAGCAGGGGAGGGGAGCAGGGGAGGGGGAGGCGGAGAAGGGAGAGGGGAGGGGAGCAGGGAAGGGGAGCAGGGGAGGGGAGCAGGCGAGGGGAGCTGGGGAGGGGAGGGGAGGGGAGGGGGGGGGAGGGGAGCAGGGGAGGGGGAGGCGGAGAAGGGAGAGGGAGGCGGAGGAGAGAGAGGGAGGCGGAGGAGAGAGAGGGAGGGGGAGGCGGAGAAGGGAGAGTGAGGGAGGGAGAGGAGGGCCACCTGCGTCTACCTATGGAGCTGCTGGCGCAGAACGGAGAGGCACGCTAGGAGATGGGGGACGGGGATCATTCATCGCCATTTCCAATGGGGGGACGGGGATCATTCATCGCCATTTCCAATGAAAGCAGAGACATGAGAACACATGTGGGGGGCGAGGAGGGGGCAGGGGTAAAGAGCACTGCACTAAGTTCGGTGGTAAGGGCGACTGGGCAAGGGTGGCGGAGGCGTAGTGGTGAGCGGGAAGCAGCGATGGGAACTTGGGATGGAGAGGGACTGAAGTGTAGGGAGCGGCCCGGCACGCATAGACTACCCCAGCCGCTCCTCTTATCAACCCAACCTGGACCCCAGCCGCTCCTCTTATCAACCCAACCTGGACTTCCGACCCTGCCGGTCGCGCGGCCCCCAGCCATCCCTTCCGTCGTCATGCCCACCTCGACTGCCCTCCTCGCCTGCGCCCCTTCTCCGTGCCCTTCTGTATCCACCACGCCTCCTCCCACGCGTATTGCTTTTCCGTGCGCTCTTCAATACCCCTCAGGTGACCAAGCTGTGCGACCTGGCGCCCGCCGACAGCGTGTGCAGTGTGGAGTGGAGCTGCCGCGGCACCTACCTGTCTGTGGGCACCAACAGCGGCAAGGTGCAGATCTGGGACGTGGCCAAGCTCAAGCTGCTGCGGACCATGGACGGCCACAGGGCGCGGGTGGGCACGCAGGTGAGGGGGGCTTGAGGGGCTGCGTGAGGGGTGGTGGGGGGCCGCGCGAGCCGGGGGAGGCGGGTGGGGGCGTGGGGAACGGGCGTGTGCGGGGGGGGATGGCGGGCGCGGTTGGAAAGGAGGGCGGCAAGGCAGTGGAGGGAGGGCCCTCACCCTTGCTACGTATTCTAGGTTCTCATTGGCACAGGGATCGCGTGGTGCAATGGGATGAGGGAATGGCAGCGCCGTTGCAACACCTATCTGACTGCGCGCGCCTTTGCTTGTCCCCCCCCCACATACACACACACACACACACACACACACACACACACACACACACACACACACACACACACACACACACATATGCACACACACAACGCGCCTACTGTACCACTGTCCCTGGCTACGCCTTCAGTTCTTGAAGTTTCATTATTGTAACCCCCACACCCTCCCCTCTCCTTCCCTCCCCTCCTGCTGCTGGCCCTGCTGTGCAGGCCTGGGGCTCCCACGTGCTGTGCAGCGGCAGCCGCGACCGCCACATCCTGCAGCGCGACATCCGCTGCCCCGAGCACTTCACGGCCAAGCTGGTGGGCCACAGGTCCGAGGTGTGCGGACTCAAGGTGAGGGGGGGAGAGGGGGAGGGGGGAGAGGGAGAGGGCCGGAGGCGGAGGGGCGGGTGCAGGGGCAGGGGAAGGGGCGGTGGCAGGCGGAGGCAGGGGGGGGGGAGGTGGTTGATTCGGCGGCGCAGGGGCTGCAAGAGCAGAGGCGCTCCGAAGGGAGGGCGATGGTGGTATGGGCACGGGTCGGCATGGGCATGGGGCATGGGGCAGCTGGTGGGAGCGCCAGCCCGCAGTGCGCGGCAAGGGATGTGGAGGACCCCGTCCGTCCCTGATCAGGCCTCCTCTGCGCCGTGTCCAACACCGCCAGCTTGTACTCAGATATGCCGGAACACCCACCGCCAGAACCAGCCACCCGGACGGCCGCTCATTTGGTACAAGTTCCCTTCGTCTTATTTACAATTATATGTACCCCCCTTTCGTTGGTTCTGGTTTAGTTTGGGCTGGTATTTACAAACCCCCTCTACCCAATGTTCTGACCATGCAACCCCCACCCCCTCCTCCTGGCAGTGGTCGCCCGACGACCGGCAGCTGGCCAGCGGCGGCAACGACAACCAGCTCTACATCTGGAGCCTGGCGTCCAGCAGCCCGCAGATAAAGTTCAGCGACCACACAGCAGCAGTCAAGGTGGGCAGCAGGGGGCAGGGATAGGGGGCAGGGGCGGGGTGGGGGCGGGGCGGGGCAGGAGTGCTGGGTGGGCAAAGGCCCGGTGGCCTGATCGACTTTTGACATACCTTCCTCGGCCCCGTGCTCCGTGTCTCCGTTCCTACTGACGCCACGCGTGCGTGTTAACACAACGAAACCGGGAAGCGCCCACGCAATGCCGCAAGTATGACACACACGTGTGTGTGTATGTGCCTGTGTGTCTGCTGCTCCGCCCCCGCCGCCGCGCAGGCCATCGCCTGGTCGCCCCACCAGCACAGCGTGCTGGCCAGCGGCGGCGGCACCGCGGACCGCTGCATCCGCTTCTGGAACACCTCCAACGGCACCGCCATCAACTCCATAGACACCGGCAGCCAGGTGCGGGGGGAGGGGAGGGGAGGGGAGGCGAGGGCAGGGGAGGGGAGGGGAGGGGAGGGGAGGGGAGGGGAGGGGAGGGGAGGGTAGGGGAGGCGAGGCCATCCTACTTGACCTGATCGCTTCGGCCTGTTGCCCACATCTACACCCCTCCACCCAGCCGCCAACCCCCATCACGCTCCCTCGCACCCTC
>NC_057012.1:6351051-6353551 GCF_000002595.2 Chlamydomonas reinhardtii
AAGGAGAGGAGAGGAGAGGAGAGGAGAGGGGAGGGAGGGGAGGGAAGGGAAGGGAAGGGAAGGGAAGGGAAGGGAAGGGAAGGGAAGGGAAGGGAAGGGAAGGGAAGGGAAGGGAAGGGAAGGGAAGGGGAGGGAAGGGAAGGGAAGGGAAGGGAAGGGAAGGGAAGGGAAGGGAAGGGTTCATGGGCACCGTGTCAAGGGCATGGTGCGAGTCCTTAGGGGCACTGTGTGGGGGCCTGTCGTGGCGTCGCACAACGGGCACAGCCCCCCTCACGCGCACGTGCCTGCCCCCCTCACATTGCCCCCCTCACCTGCCTGCCTCTCTTCCTACCTACCTACCCTCCTGCATCTCTCCCGCCCTCCCTACCTGCCTACCTACCTCCCCCCCCGCACCTTTCTCTCCCTTCCTACCTAACCCGCACTCAGGTGTGCAACATCAGCTGGAGCAAGAACGTGAACGAGATCGTGTCCACCCACGGCTACAGCCAGAACCAGGTCATCATCTGGAAGTACCCCAACATGGCCAAGCTGGCCACACTCACAGGTGGGGGGGGGTTGCAGGGATGTTTGGAAAAGCGGTACAGGATGCACTGAAGACTGCAGACGAAGTCGTTACCACATGAGCGGCCGTCCGGGCGGCCGCGCTCCAGCTCGTTGTCCCTCCGTGAATCTGACAGTACCCAGTTTTACTAATAATAACGTGGGCGCATGTGGCGCGTTTCCAGGGGGGGAAGGGGGGGCGGCGGGGGGGAGTCGGACACGCAGGGGAGACGAGAAAGGCGTGCAGGGGGACGAGCGCTGGGGGGTAGCGAACAAGGCAGGGGAACGCGGTGGGTGCAAGGGTCCTCGCCACCGCTTGCACACACGCACACACACACACACACACCCAAACCCCACCCCTGACATGCACGCACCACGCATGCTTCGCCGCCCACGGCGCCTTCGTGGCTGCGCCACCGCACCCGCCCGCACCTCCATCTTCACCTCTCTCCAACTCCACCTGCGCACCCCCACACACCACTTCACCTTTCCCAAACACAGGCCACACGCTGCGTGTGCTGTACCTAGCGGTGTCACCAGACGGCCAGACCATAGTGACGGGCGCCGGCGATGAGACGCTGCGCTTCTGGTCCGTATTCCCGTCCGCCAAGTCCACCGGACCAGACACGTCCGTGGCCTCCATGAACCGGACCACCATCCGGTGATGTTCTGGTCTGGTGACCTGGCGGTTTGGCGGTCTGGGCAGTGGCGTGGCATCAGGCGGCAACCGGCAGTGGCGGCGGCGGCAGGAGCGGCGCCGGTGTGTCCGGGCCAAGCAGACCAGCCCAACGGCTGGGTGGCTGGGCCCGGGCTGCGCGCGATGTGAGGGGCTGCTGGATGCTGCGTGCTGGAGAGGCAGCAGAGGGGCGCTGCGTGGGGAGTGGGGGTGTGCAGGCGCCAGAGAGCGTTTGCTGAAAGCCTAGCAGAGCAACGGTGGGGAGCTGGCGGGGCATGTGCGGGAAGCAGCAGGGACAAGAGTTGAGTGCGCGTTATGCGGTAATACGGTAGTACGCTTTACAGGGTTGTGCGCATGCAGTCAAGCCATGGAAACGCACGGACGGGTGACCGCACGACCCAGCAATGCCAACGAGTTGGTTGGGTGCGGGTAAGGACGACGGAAGCTGATGCACGGGGGCAGGACACGTAGGCAGCCCGCTCTCGCACAGTCGCATCGGATGCATCTACCGCATCTACAGCATGAGTTTTGCAGCCTCTGGTGAGGCTTGTTCATCGCTTGCGTGTGTGGGACACCCCTGGGATGCAACCATGCCGCAAACCATGATACACAGTTTCATGCACATTTGAGAGTTCGACTTTGACGCTACGTATGTGACAGTTGACGCTGCTGACAGATGATGCCGCATGTTCTTGCCTGAACTGAATCAAAGCTACGAACTAGAAATGTGCGCACTTGACAAGGCACAGGTAACAGGGGGCGTAGGTAGCTTTGGGGGGGCTCACGTGGGGCCTGCTGTGGCGGCAGTCATCAGGCGTGGGGTGGACAACGGGTGGTGGTGGGCCCTTAGGGAGAGGACAAAGATTACAAGCATGCGCATTGCAGAAATTGGGCCTAAAAGCATACGACATACTCGTTTTTTTGCATTACTGATCCGTGGAGCACTAGTGTGCTGTGCACCCACACCTGTAATGTTATCAGTCCTTCATCTCCCGACCCTCGGGTCAGTTGCCCGCCCCCCCCCCCACACACACACACGAGGCACACGACACACCGAGGCCGGGGACCATGCACAGCACCCCATCCGCTTCACCCTGCTCCCCCCTGCCGCCGCCGCTCCTGCTGATTCCAGCAGCCAGGCAAGCGGGCACGCAGTCCTCCAGGCACCATCCAGACACAGCACCAGCACGACCACAACCCGAGCACCACCACACGCACCACCACTGCCGCCGCCGCCATGGCTGCGCCGCCGACCCACTTGCAGCAACAGCCGCAACAGCTGCC
>NC_057012.1:6355406-6369292 GCF_000002595.2 Chlamydomonas reinhardtii
CAGCAGCCGCGGCACCTGCAGCCGCCGGGGGGCGGCGCCGCCACGGCGTGTGTGTGGCTGGACCAGCACGTGCGGCCCAAGGTGGGGGGAGCGAGAGAGGGGAGCGAGGGGAGGATACTCAGGTCGAGCGAGTGGGTCAGGGTGCGTGGTGCGGGTGGCGGGTCAGCGTTGTGTGGGTGAAGCTAAAGAGACGTTCACATCCGCACGCAAGCACACCTGTCTACCTTTTGCCCCAGCCTTCGGGACACACCAACACGCACGCACACGCCCCCCCCCCCCCACAGACGCACCCCACACATCCCCCCCACACACACGCCGCCATGCAACGCCCTACCCCGCCCTACCCTACCCTACACCCTACACCCTAGATATACCCCCACACCGCATGCCGCATGCCGCCGCCCGCCGCCGCCGCTGCTGCATGCAGCTGCCGTTCACGAGCTGGCCGCTGCTGGGCCCGCTGCTGCCCGAGGCGGTGGTGCCCACGCTGGTCATCATCAAGACCCGGCCCGACCCGCACACCGGCAGGTGGGTGGGTGGGCGGCCGCAGGCGGCGCGTGCAAGCGTGTTTTGCAGCGCCCGCCCTTTGGGGGAAACTCTCCCGCCCTGCGTGCGCGTGTTGTGTGGCGCGCGGGCTGAGGGCCGGCATGGGGCTCGGCACCACTGGGCCTTGAGAGGGCAGGTGGAGGGGGGTGGTGTAGGCGGGTGAAGGAAACAGGGACACGGTGCCTTCCCCTGCCCTCTCGCCCCCTCCCCCTAAGGTTTCCTGTCATGCGATGCGTCTTTATGTCTCTGGTTTCTTACAGCTAGGGAACGGTGGGAACAACTAACCCGCCCTCCTCTCTCCCTCTCACCCTCCTTCCCCCCTCCCCCCTCAAAGACCGCTGGTGTACGAGCAGTATGACCACGTGAGCCTGTACGCCTTCGTGTGGAGCTTTGGACAGCCCGCCCTGGCCCTGTTCGAGCGGGTGTTCAAGCCAGCAGTCATGTGCGTGCGTGTATTGCATGGCGGGAGCAAGTGTCCTTCACATAATCACATGGTGTTGCACGGGTATGGGCGGCTTTTGGGCTTGTCAGGGGCATTGCCATCCTGTCACTTTGTTGGCTTTAGCAACCATTCCTTATGAATCATTATATTCACTGTAACATGTGCAACATACCATAAATTACGACTACGGTGAGAATGCCCAATTATCGATCCACACAGGTACGTCATGGGCGCCCACGCTTGGGCCCTGGATGCCCTGGAGGAGGTGGGTCGCTTCGCCCGGCTGCAGCTTGGGGGGCAGCAGGCACTGCAGCTGCTACAGCCGCTACTGCCGGCGTCCTGGGGAAAATCGGGAAGCGGACGAGGCTGTAGCAGCAGTTACAGCGGCAGCGGCAGCGGCAGGACGGCGGCGGCGGCGGCGGTGCCGCCGGCGTGCGGGGAGCCGGTGCTGCTGCCACCCGCGCACCCGGCGGCGGGGCAGCGGCAGGAGGAGCAGGGGGCGGGGGAGGGCGGGCGTCAGGGACACGGCGGTGTGGTGGGCAGGGTGGTGGCGCCGGCGGTGGCGGCGGTGCGTGCGGCCCGGGAGCTGCCTGGGGAGATCGACCACTCGGCCACAGGTGTGTGTGAGTGTGTGTGTGTGTGTGTGTGTGTGTGTGTGTGTGTGTGTGTGTGTGTGTGTGTGTGTGTGTGTGTGTGTGTGCGTGCAGTGCTCGCGGTGCGCTAGAATTGGAATGAAGAGGGCGCGTCACAAGGGCATGTCATGAGGCCGTGTCACGAGGGCGTGCCGCCAGGGCGTGCCGTGGGTTGGATCTGATCCAGTTCGTTATTGCAGCTAGGTGGTGGTGGTGGTGGTGGCAGGTGGTGCGCCCGGTGGTGGTCGTGGATGGATTCGGGCATGCATTTGGGCGTGTGCGTGTGCATGCACCGAAACGACAAGATTAACACACACACACACACACACACACACACAACACACACGAATGTGGTCATGTGCCCTCCAAATACCCCACAGACTTCGGGCTGCGCGGCAGGCAGCTGGACGGCACCAACACCCTCCCCCTGGCCAGTTCCTCGGCGCAGGCGGCAGCGGTGGCGGCGGCGGCGGGGGACAGCTAGCGCCTGCAGCAGCGACAGCACCAAGCCGCAGCTGCCCGTGCCCCTGAGCTAGTTTCCATAGTGTTACTTTGGTTCATTGGTTATTGCCGGGGGCGCGTTGTGGCGAGTGAAACTTGCTTGGCTGACCTGCTGAACTTCCGCAAAGAGGGGTTGACTTATTGTTCTGGGAAATGAATGACACAAGCCTGGGGCTGCCCGGAACACCAGCAGCTTCCGGGCTGGGCCGGGTTGAGTGTGAGTGAGTGTTGCTTGGGTAATGCTGGCTAGGAGGCATGCAGCAGGGGGCTGGTCAGGAACGGGCCAGGAGCAATAAATCAGGAGCCGCTGCATGCTGGCTAGCTGCTGGCTGCTGCTACCGGAGCTGGCAAAGGGGTGAGTGCTCACTTGTGGTGGGCGGTTTGGCGCTCGCTCGCTCCGGCGCGAAAGATGTGCGTGAGACGCGTGTGCGGGAGGGAGGCACCGTATGCATGTAACAAATGAACACAACTGCAGCAGTAGCCCTCAAGCCAGCTCACCAGCAGCTACTGTACATGACTACGCCTGCTGCGTCCAGTATGTAATCCAGCTGAACTCTGGGGCAAGCCGAAAAGCCAGGACCGTCACGCACACCAGCATGTGCCACACATACCCACACAAGCTGGTAGCTGTCGCGTACCTCCCGTGGACCGTTAATGCGCAACCGCACGCACCCCAGCCCCCACTTACACCGCGCCGTCACAATTCTTTCATGCCTCTCACTCTCAGGACTTCGTCGCCAATCGCGCCTTCCGCTTCTTAGATAGATCCGTGCCAATCCACTTCACACCCCTTTCTCTGCGGCCGTCGCCGCACCGCGCACCGCGACCGCCGCCCATGCGCGCGGTGCTTGAGGTATGCCACACCCAGCAGCTTCTTCGCGACCCGCTCCTGAATCCCTCAGTCCGCCCCCGCCGCAAGGTCACGCACCGCCACGGCGGCCCGCCGCACCGCATGCAACAAATCCTCCGCCGCTGCAGCCGCTGCCGTCGTTCTGCCGCCGCCAACGGCCCCAACAGCAGTAGCAGCAGCATCGGTAGCAGTAGCAGCAGTAGCAGCAGCAGCGGCTACAGCCCTGCTTGCAGAAGCCGCATTTCCCGCCGCCGCCGCCGCCGCCGCTTCCCTCTCCGCCTGCTCCTCCAACAGCGACAGGCGCCCGCCAGACGGCAGTAGCAGCAGCGCCAGAGGGTGCATCGCCGCCGGGCCTGCTACTGCCGGATTCCAAGCTACAGCCCCCGCCTCAGCCGCACCAGGCGTCCTCACCGTCCCTGCTACCGACGCAGCAGCCGCGGTTGTAGCAGCGTTCTCCACGAGGCCTTTCAGCAGCCGCCAGCAGCCCTTCGACTTCTCGCTGCTACTGCCGCCTGCCTCTGCCAGCCCCTCAAGGCAATGCGCAACGACCGCAGCGCAGCCGTCAGGCGGCGGCGGCGCCAACATCGTGGCTGTAGCAGCAGTAGCGGCAGTGGCGGCGCCGCCAGCGGCACCGCCGCCGCTGCGTACCGCTTGCGCCCCCCGCTGCTGCTGGCTCTTTGCCCTGCTCCCGCCGCCGCCCCCACTCCCGCCAGCGACATTCGTGTCTCCAAAGTCCACGCCGCTGCCGCCGCCGCCGCCGCCGCCGCCGCCGCACGGCCGCTCCTCCGCCAGCACGCGCGCTAGGAAGCTGGGTGGCAGCTGCGCCAGCAGGCCTAGAGCCCGGTCCGACACGAGCGCGTCCCTGTGTGCGAGTGTTAGCAAGGGATATACAAGGGATGAAGGAACATGACTGGCCACGTGTATGTGTATTGTTGCATGCGTGTATGTGTACATGAGCATTGTGTGTGTGTGTGTGTGTGCAAAAGACGTGGCCGGCCACATCCCGATACACCTGCCCCTGAACGGCCGCGCCCGGCTTTGCATGCAGCCCCTCGCCCGCCCCGCCCCACCTACGTACCTGGCCCCACCCCCACCAGCGCCGTCCCACCTATCCCTACCCCAACCCCCAACCCTCAACCTCTAACCCCCGACCTCCAACCCCCAAACCTCCAACCCCAACCTCAATCCCCAATCCCCAATTACCAATCCCCAATCCCCAATCCCCAATGCCCCGACCTCCAACCCCCGCCACGTCCCCACCTGTCCCGCAGCTTGGCTGCCAGCGCCCGCACCAGCGCCGCCGCGCCCGGCCCGCCCGCCGGCAACACCACCAGCGCCAGCAGCCGCATTCCGGCGCGCCGCACCTACAGGCGGTACGTGCAGGGTGCGTACAGGGTGCGTACCGTAGATAGGTGGACAGTGACAGCAGCGAGATATTGACAGTGACAGGGGAACCTGTTTGTAAGACTGTGTGTGCGTTTGGTGTGTGTGTGTGTGTGTGTGTGTGTGTGTGTGTGTGTGTGTGTGTGTGTGTGTGTGTGTGTGTGTGTGTGTGTGTGTGTGTGTGTGTGTGTGTGTGTGTGTGCGTGCGCGCGTGCGCGCGTGTGTGTGTGTGTGTGTGTGTGTGTGTGTGTGTGTGTGTGTGTGTGTGCGTGTGTGCGTGTGTTTGTGTGATAAACCCCTACATACCGCCCCTCGCTCCCGCAGTGCCCGGTCCCCATGCCCCCTCCTGCCCAATCCTGTATGTACTCCTAGATGTACTCGCAAGCCGCAACCACCGTCAACAAGTCACAGCCACCGTTAAAGGCCAGTAGCTCCGGTCCCGACCTTAAAGTAATGTTGGGGCCCTGCTGGGAATGGTGGAGAGTGAGAACCCCCCATACGGCCATACCCCATGTAACTCATCTGCCCTACCTCTGCAACCCGGCATATATACCAGCAAGCCCGCTCGCCCCACCTTTATGCTTGGGTCGTGCAGCACTGAGAACAGCAATGCTGACAAAGCCGACTCACTCCACAGCGAGGCAGAGGCGGCAGAGGCGGCGGCGGCGGCCGCGGCGGTGGCGGCGGCGGCGGCATCGCCCCGGACCCCGCCCCCGATTTGCTCCTCCTCGTCCGCACCAGCCTCCTCAACCTCCTCCTCAAAATCGCCACGCTCCTCGTCTTCCTCCTCCTCGAAATCACACCCACCACCTCCGGTCCCCGCCCGCTGCCGGTGCTGCTCCTCCTGCCCCTGCCGCCGCCCCTGCTGCCGCCGCTCCTGCCCCCTCCCCCGCTCCTGCTCAGCCCTCCTTCCCAGCTGCCTTCCCCGCGACGTCACGTGCGGCTTACGTAAGCGCGCTGCCGCCGCCGCCGCCGCCGCCGCCTGCTGCTGCTGCCGGTCCAGGTGCGACAGGTGTTCGTCCAGGGCGTCAGCCAGAGCTGCGAAGGTGAGACACAAGCGCGTGTGTTAGCTAGAAAGCACGAGCTCCACAGTCAGGCCTATGCATGAACCCGCGCACCGTCGGAACTGCATATGAACATCCATGTAATCAAGGGCACTCCTGCTTTGTGGAACGCTCACGCACGCCCACACACGCCCACACACGCACGCACACACTCACACACGCACGCGCACGAATACACATGCACACACACACACACACACACATACACACACATACACACACATGCACGCATGCACACACACACACACATACACACACGCACACGTACCCTGCAGCGCCGCCGCCCGCCCCTCCACCCCGCAGTTGCTCTCCGGCAGTAGCAGCTCGCAGGCCACATCCACCATGCGGCCCATGGGGTGGCGCGGGGGGCAGCAGCTACTGCCGCCACTGGGCGTCACCGCACCCATGCTGCCGCTATTGCCGTTGCTGCTGCTACTGCCATTGCTGCCGTTGCTGCTGCTACTGCCGTTACCGGCGCCGCTGCAGGCGGGCAGGGAGGGGCGGCAGGCCGCTGCCAGGAAGGAGAACACGCCGGCCACTGCCGTGAGGTGTGTTGGGGAGCGGGTCGGGCGGGGTTGGGCAGGTGGGTGGGCTGCTTCGGTGCGTGGAGCAGCGGTGCAGGAGCATTCACAATGCTCACACATGTAGGCCAGATATGCTTAGGGCCCAAGGCCGCACTTAAAAAACATTAAAAAAAGCATCTTCATGCGCACGTATCCCACACATGCACACACAGCTAAAGTACAAAGTGTACACGCAGGCACAGGCACACACACGCACACGCTCACCTCGCTTCCGGTCGTCGCCCGCCCGCGCCAGCTCCGCTCGCACCAGTAGCGGTAGGCCGCCGTAGGACAGCAACACGTCCAGGGCCCGTGACACCCCCGGCTCCCCCGCCCACTCCCCCGCTACAGCCGCTACTGCCGCCGCCGCCCCCGCCGCCCTGCCCCTCTGCTGGCCCGCCGCTGCGCGGTTGCCCAATCTGAAGCCGGAGGCTGTAGCAGATGCATCAGCAGTAGCAGCAGCACCGGCAGTAGCAGTGCCGGCGGTAGCAGCGGCGGCGGCAGTAGCAAGGGACTCGGCGGCGCCGGCCCAGTGCAGCGCCACACAGGCGGAGTAGGCTGTAGCATCGCCCCCCAGCAGACCGAACAGCTGCTGCGCCGCCTGCTCCAGCGCGGCTGCTACAGCCGGCGTCCAGGGGGCGGCGGCGGCGGCAGCATGTTGCCCCCCCGCCGCCGGGTCCTGTGAGTAATGGGTGGGGCTCGGATCATGAAACGTGTTTGTGAGGGGCGTGCTCGTCTGAGGATTGCTGTGATATAGGGTGGGGCCATCACGCTGTCCAAGCGCGGCGCCTCTGCAACTCGTGTCTCTGCAACTCGTGTCCCATGTGTGCCGCACGGCACCCACAGCCCGGCAACAGGCCCGTGCGCCCTCCCCGGCTCCCTGCTCCCCGCTCCCCACTTGCCAAGCAACAAAGCCCACAAAGCCCACCCACCTGTACGACCGCTATCAGGACCTGGAAGAACAACACACACGGCGGCAGCGGCTGCAGCTCCTGCTCCCCTTCCCCCTGCTCCTCCACCTGCTGCACCCCAGCCTGCGCCACTCCTTCGCTCGCCGCCTGCTGCCCTCGGCTTGCCCCGCCCTCTCCATCTCCGTCCCCTCCAGCCGCCGCCGCCGCGACACCAGCACCAGCGGCAGTAGCAGCAGTAGCAGCAGTAGCAGCAGAAGCAGAAGCAGAAGCAGTCCGCTCCGCAGCCTCCGCCGCCCGCACCTCCGCCGCCTCCTGCGCCGCCTCCGCCGCCGCCTCCAGCCGCTGACAGTGCTCCGCCACCCACCGCTGCAGCGCCTCCGCCGCCAACGGGTACAGCTCCCGACTTTCAGCCGCCATCGCCTCCGCCGGTGTCGGCGCCGCCGGTGCCGGCATCGGCACTGCTACCCCGGCGCCCGCCGCCACGGCAGTAGCCGTACCCGCAGCACCCGCAGCACCAGCAGCACCCCTACCACCACTGGCTATAGCAGCCGCAATCGCCGCCCCAGCCCCAGCCCCGGCCGCCGCAGCCGCCGCAGCCGCAGCAGCACTCGCAGCCCCGGCGGGCGCGGCCAGCAGCAGGTGCAGCCACAGCAGCAGCAGCCTCACGGGGTCGGCTTCTCGGAACACGTTGACGCCGGTGGCGGCCTGGAAGTGGCGCAGCAGGCCCACCAGCCGCGCCGCCAGCGCGCCCGCCGGCGCCAGGCGCGCCGCATGCGCCACACACCCCTCCACCACCTCGGCCGGAGCCCAGCCCCCAGGTGCCGCGGTGGCGGTGGCGGCGGCGGCGGCCGCCTCAGGAATGGCACCAGCAGCAGTCGTGTTCCATCGGCCCTCGGCATCGCCCTCCTCCACCTCAATCGCATCGTCGTCATCCCCACCATCCTCCTCAACCCGCAGTTCCCCCTCACCAACCCTCAGACCGGCCCCCACACCCGCACCTTGGCCGCCGTGCGGCAGCAGCAGCAGCGCCGCCGCCAGCCGCCGCCAGCCCGCCAGCACCTCCCCCGCCAACACGCCGTCATCCACGCGGTATAAAGCCACCAGGGCCGCCCGCGCCGCCGCCCAAGCCGCCCCGTCCGCCGCCAGAGCCTGCGCTCGCTGCGCCCTGCTTGCCTCCGCCTGCGCCTCCGCTTGTGCCTCCGCCTGCCGCCGCTCCTGTGGAAGCTGCTGCTGCGGCTGCGGCTGCTGCCGCTCCTGCTGCTGTTGCGACTGCTCTTGCCGCCGCCGCTGCTTGTGCGCTCTGGCGGCGGCCGGCAGGCGCCAGTGCTGCTGCTGTGCTTGCGACGACGGCGGGAGGCGGTGCCGGCTCAATGCGGGAGGGCGCCGAGCCGGAGCCGGAGCAGGACGACGTCAGGGCGTCGGTGAGGGCCTCCAAGAGAGCGGCGGCGGCGGCACGGACGGACAGCAGCGCGCCACGAACCGCCTGAGCCGCGAGGGAGCTGGGGTGGGTGCTGCCGCCGGGGCCGCCGCGCGGCCGGCCTCCTGCGAGGGCTCCATGATTTCGTCAACAGGCATTTTCTCATACGCACATGTGAGGCATCCTGGTGCATGATGCTTGTGAGGGAGATCTTGTGCTGAAATGGTTTCCCGCCAAACTGAAAATACCGCCCGTTTTCTCAACCCAGGCACACACCTGCAGCTGCTGCCGCTCCCTGCGCGGATTGTAGTGCCGCAGCCCAGCGGTCCGTCGCGCTCAGCAACACCTGGCTCAGCAGCAGCAGGCCGCGGCCCAGTCGATGGAAGTCCGCGAAAGCAGCTCGCGCCGCAGCCAAATCGGCTCGCAGCTCGTTGCTGGTGCTGCAATTAGTGTTGTTGCTGGAGCTGTTGTTGTTGCCATCGTGAGAATTGCCGTGGTGGAAAGGCTTGTTTGCAGCGGTGACTGTCTGAACCGGAGGCAGCGGCGGTTGCGGCGGCCTCCTGGGTTGCATACTTGTGCAGCAGGAGCCGCAAGTAATATATCCGTCTATGCCTTGCCGAGTAGCTTGACACACTTTTGGGTGTAATATTTACAGCGCCATCCTGCCAGATTCCGAGCACATCAGCGCAGAACAGACTTGCCAATAAGATTGCCTGCAGCGCAGCAGTCAGTCACTCTCCTGTTCGTATCCTGGAATTGTACTCTCGTGCCCGTCGCGAAGTCACCACGCACCTGCACAACGGCTTTAGCGCGTCACCGCGCATACCGGTACCGCAGCGAAGCGCCACCCCCATAAACACTTCAGAATCGAGAACCGTTCCCTCCCACACCCCTTACATCCCGCCCATCCATCTTCCGCCGCGCCCGCCGCACGCGACACCCTCCTGCAACCTGCTGGCTCCGGATGCACCTCCCGCCCCCCCCACCCCGGCCCCCGCCTCGGTCCCCGCCATTTCCACTGCGTCCGCCTCTGCCATCTCCGCCGCCCCCGCGTTGCCATGCATGTGTGAGTCGCCGCCTCTCTCCGGCCTTCTCGCTATCCTCGCCTTGTTCGTCGCCCACGCCACCTGCCTCCGCCTTTACCACCGCCGCCTGTGTGGGCTCGGCCTCCGCCTCCACCACCGCCTCCGCCTTTGCCTGCACTGCTACATCACAGCCGCCTCCATCGCCACCTGCTCCACCGCCGCCGGCCTGCTCATTGCGCCTCAGTGGCCTTGGCGCGCTTGGCCGCTCGCCGCGCCTCCACCTGTGTGTGTGCGGGTGGAGGCGCGGGGTTGTGTGTTCAAAGGTGTGTAAACGGATGCGTGGTTACAAGCGCACAAGGGGCCGAACCGCGGAAGGGACGGCGACACGCAGGGCCGTATGCTGTGAGCCGGCATGCGATGCAGTGCGGCCCTCTTTTGAACTCGCTTACGGCCTTGTAACCCTTCCTCTCCCCTAGCTTTGGTTTAGTTTAGGCTGGAATTTACAACCCCTCTCTATCTCCCCTTCCCTCTCCCTTTCCCTCTCCTATCCCTGCCCCTCTCCCGCTTCCTCTCTCCCTCCCCCTCTCCATGTGCCTCTCTCCACTTGCTCCCCCTCTCTCCACTTCCTCCTCGTCTCTCCTCTTCCACTTCCTCCTCGTCTCTCCTCCCTCCACTTCCTCTCCCTCTCCCTCTCACCTCGGGGTGTGCGGGGTCGGGTGTGGCGGCCCAGCGCTCGGCGTACTTGGCCATCTCCTCGTCGGTCAGCAGGGCCCCATCCAGCTGGGCGCTGATCTTGGCCTGAGAGGGGGCGCGGTGATGTTTGGGAGTCACATTAATGGTCATTTACCGATATATTATTATGTTCGGGTTATATAAAAAAGTTGTTGAAGAACTGGAGGCGTAGCCAGGGACAATGAGGGGTCGGTGGTGGGCGCGGAGGGGCGTCGAGGGGCGCGTGTAACAAGGGCGTGATTGTGATGCAGGCGTGTGTTTTGTGCGAGCGTGTGTGTGTGTGTGGGGTGGGGTGGGAGGGAGGGGTGCATACGTAATGGCCTGGTTCTCCGCCGGGCCGTCAATGCCCTGGAGCCAACGACGGTGGTGCCATCGTCGCCGGTCTGCTCGGAACCCAGGCAACAAGGGAGGGAAGACCGTGGGTCCATCTCCAAGCGCCTGGCTGGGATCAATCCAAGACGACAGCTAGATCCTGGACGCCAACGGCCGTCATGCGGTTGACACCGCATGATGGCCTTCGGCGTCCAGGATCCAACTATCATCTTGCATTGATCCCAGCCAGGCACTAGAAAATGGATCCTGTGTCTTCCCTGGTTGCCTGGCATTAGATTAGACCGGTGACGATGGCACCCTTGTCGTGAGCGCCATTGATGGCCGGCAGAGGCATAGGCAGCTTCAGCGGGGTAGACGGCGTGGACTGCTTTGGTGAGGGCGTCAGTGGTGAGAGCGGCGGCGACGAGAGCAGCGGCGGCGGGGCGACGACGGGTGGCGGCGCAATGGGACGGGGCGTCGGCGGCAGCGGCTGAGGCGGCGTTGGCGGCAGCGGCTGACGCACATTCCCTACCCCGCACACACATCCGGCCACCCAGCCACCCAACGCCGCCAACACAACACAACCTAACCCAACCCCGCCCCCCCTCCAACGCACCCCACCCCACCCAGCCACCCCCAAAAAAAACCTCTCCCCACACACACCCAGCCACCCCCCAAAAAACCTCGCCCCCCCCTCCCACGCCCCCCCCCCCCTCCCACGCCGCCCCCCCACAACACAACACAACACAACCCGCCCACCTCGTCCATGCCCACGCCAATGAACACAATCTCCTGCCGCCGGTCGCCCATGACCGTGTCGTCGTCAAAGTCCTGTGTGCGGGTTTGTGGAAGAGGAACAGGGTCACGTTGTGGTTGTGGGCGCCGTGCGTTGCGTCCCAAGTGGCGCAGACGCGCGTCCCGCACGGCTGCTTTCCGGTATCATGAGACGACACAGGGCTTCTGCCCCCTCCCCCTCTCCCTTTCCCTTTCGCTTTCCCTTTCCCCCTCCTCCCCCTCCTCCCTCCTCCCCCCCCTCACGTTCATGATGATGTCCTTCTGCGCGCCGTCCTCGGGCCAGTCCTCTCCCGGCACCGCCGCCCACCAGTCGCCCTCGTCCCGGATCTCAAAGTGCTGCCCCGCGTGCGACCAGTAGTAGGCAGTGCTGTGCGAGGAGCTCAGCCACATGAAGCCCTTGGAGCGCATCACTGAGAGAGAGAGAGTGAGAGGAAGGGTTGCAGCCATGCATAATCAGAATCAGTGAAGGCGGGCGCGTGTGTGCTGTGCATGTCGGTGTGCGAGCTGTGTGTCTTTTGCTTTACGCCTTCCCGCCCACTCGCAAATGGCTGCACCCGTGCCCACCACCCCACCCCACCCCACCCCTTACCTCACCGCCCCAACCCGCTTGAACCCACCGGATCATTTTGACCCCCCACCCACCCACACATACACACACGCACTCGCTCCCCATCTCCGACACGCCTCCTCCCCCTCACCCGTCTTGATGGGGCTGTCCCCCGCCTCGGGCGCCTCGCCGTCAATGGCCTGGTTGACCGCCACCGGCAGCCACTTGAGCACCATCTCCTTCAGGCTGGGGGGCGGGGGGTGGGGTGGGGTGGGGGGTGGCGGTTACATTCACGGGGGGTTGCAAGGATGTTTGGAAAAGCGGGGGGTTCCATGCATGTTGAATAAGACGAGAGGGCGTAGGGGGGTTGCAGGGATGTTTGGAAAAGCGGTACAGGATGCACTGAAGACTGCAGACGAAGGCGTAGGGGGGGGGGCGGTGGGGGTTACATTCATGATGAGCTAAGATCAAGAGAACCGGACTTGATGTTTTGCAAAACAAAAAGAAATCTAAAATTAGGCGGTAGAGGAAGGGGACGTGGGACGTGAAGCAGGGCAGGGCAGGGCAGGACAGGGCAGCGGCACGCCGCAGCCGCCTGCAGGTATGGCCTGACCCGCGCTCACCGCTGGGGGTGGAAGGGGCGGCGGCGAGAGTACACAAAGTTGCGGATGCCGAAGCGCGACGCCGCCCGCGTCTCGCCGCGCTCGTGCTTGTGGTCGTGCTTGTGCTCGTGCTTGTGGTCATGGCCCTCCTCGGTGCACGCCTGCGCACGGGAGGGAAAGGGATGATGGCGTGTTGCAGGCATGCGACAGAGCGGTGCAGTCAGGGCGCTTGGTCGCCAGGGCGATGCAGGGCCGTGCAGTCTCGGCGCTGGGCATGGATGTGCAGGGTAGTGCCAGCCGGAAGTGCCGAGTGCCGGCATCAGGCATCACAGTGCGGCACCTCGCATCGTGCAGGCGAGGTCGTTTGGTCATTTTGCCATCGCAGCAAGACTTTGGCGCCCCGCCCCGCCCCGCCCCGCCCCAACCCCGCCCGCACCCCGCCCCGCCCCGCCCCCACCCCGCCCCGGCCCCACCCTGGCCCGGCGCACCCCGACCCCGACCCCGGCCCGCCCCGCAGCTGTGGGCTCGGGCCCTACCTTGCAGTCGTCGTGGTGGTCGTGGTCCTCGTGTGTGTGCTTGTGCTCGTGCTTGTGGCCGTGGCCGTGGTCGTGCGTGCACGCCTGCGGAGCGCGCGACAGCCGGTTATGGCGGGGAATCCCATTGCGGTGTGACGCAGGAGTGGCGGCGGCGAAATGAGTCATTGCCAGTGATGTGAATTGCTCTGCAGCGGTAGTAAGGCGGCGCCTTGGCGGCTGTTGTTGCCCGGCCTACCAGGCGCAGCCATCTCCCGCACCCGACAGTACAATGAACGCCCCTTCGCATTTACCATGCGGTGTCCAGTGTTTGGCTGCCACCGCACGTGACCATCAACACACGTGCGGTCCCCACAGCAGCCCGTCCATTAGAACCGCAGCGCCGCCCGCCGCGCCCCGCCCCGCCCCGCCCAGTTCTGCACACCCCACAGTCACGCGGCACGCACCGCACCGCACGCCCAACTCCCCACCACCCCATTCCCCGCCACCCACACCCCATCGCGAGGTGCCCATCAAAACCCGCCCTGCCCCTGCTCCCATGTACCAACAAACGAGCGGACATGTAAACGCTCAAGACCCGCCCTGGCCCCCATCCAACACAAAACAAGCACGCTTGCTCAAGAGCCCTTCCCTACCTTGCAATCGTCGTGGTGGTCGTGGCCCTCGTGTGTGTGCTTGTGCTCGTGCTTGTGGCCGTGGCCGTGGTCGTGCTTGTGGTCGTGGTCGTGATCGTGCTCGTGCGCGCACGCCTGCGCCACCATTGAAGAAATCACGTACCGCACATGTTCAAGACCCGCCACGGGTCAGACCAGCTCATTGCTGGTGCCAAGCTCGTGCCCCAAAACATCATTGTCCTCACCCGCCCGTGAGACCAGCCCTGCCCTGTGTTAAGAGACGCCATGCTGCGCGGAAGCACATGCGTGATGGTGGTCACGTGTGCCCTGGCCCTTGGCCCCAGCCCCAGCCCCGCATCCAAACCGCAAACCGCCTTAATGCGCTCATCCCACCGCTCCTCTCACCCCACCGTTCCT